>NW_015151077.1:428101-443068 GCF_000732505.1 Cyprinodon variegatus | reverse complement strand
AGAAAAAAGATCACACTGGTCTGAAAGCATTCTTTCCAGTCACACTGACTTGGTGTTTGGTTTTGATTTTTAAGAACAGAATATCATACACTGCTCCATGGCTGTAAATTTACAGGAATGCAGTCATTCAGATCAACTATCTCTTTCAAGAGGAACAGATGCCTTGATATTTTACCCTGATCAAAGTTTTTTTTTTTTTTTTTTGCTAAGACAAATATTTTTTTGTAATAACAGAATAAAACAGAATATCTTCAAAGTCAAAGATATCAGATGCTAAAAACATAAATCAACATGGCGGAGGCTCATCTAAAAAGAATCATCAGATGCTTAGACCCACTGTTGTAGCTGAGTAAAACAAAAACATGGTTGAGTTCTGTTTGTACGGGTCAACCAAAATGGATGTCCTTCCTTTTGTGTCACATACACTTTTGACGTTTCTCCTACAAGCAGATTAATTCAGGCCAACAAAACCAGAAAAGGCAATATTACAGATATTTTGACTTCATGTTACTGTACGAACTACATTAAGGAGAGATTTCTTGGGCACACGGTAGTCCACATCAGCAGTTTGACTGCCATTAATCTACCTTCTATATTCTATATAACTATAAAAGTAAAGAAACAAATTAACACTTATTTAAAAAATTAAGAACTTAAACCTTTTTTTTTGCTTACATGTAATTCAATAAGGTGTATCAGCAAGTAGGTTCTTTGCAAGAGACATGAAATAAAATTTAAATAAATCATATTTAATGAAAAAAGAAAGATTCATTCTGCTTCTTCAGCCTCAGAGATTAAACTACCAAAAAAAAGATCAAAATATCTATTCTGTTTTTCTTCTGGGTGTCAAGGGATAACTAAAGATATGTTTATTAGCGAGTTGAAAGTCTGGCTCAAAATGCGCCTAAAATGTAAACTTTTTCTCACATCAATTTCGTCTCCACATCTGTGGTAAGAGTGAGACTTACTAAAGACAAAAACATACATCTAACAAGTTGTGATACATTCCTGTTGTGAAACTATGTTTAATGGTCATTAATAGATGCAATGACTCTGCTGGAGTTGTTAAAAATATGAGTCTAAGAAGGGAATTCATTTTCATTTGTGACTGCGTTTTGAGCAGATTAAACTCTTATTGCTTTTGAATATAGTATGTGTTGGATCCAATATTAGGGAGATCGACTCACCAGACACACCATCCATGTTTAACACAGCTGATTAACAGAAGGAGGTCAGTGCACTGGACACAGCTGACATGAGGAAAAAAAGGGGAAGAGTAGCTGGGTTCACAGTTCTAAAGAAACACAAATAAATATGAATAACCAGCTCCATGTGATAGGATATATAGTTTAAAAAATATATGTTTATCTAATACCTCAGTCTTTTTATTAAATATCAAAGATAATATATGTATTCAGAGAGAGATTAGGAAAAATCCGGACAAAATAAACTGATGTAGCCAAACATTTGTCGCCCATTTATACACAGAGGAAAGGCTTACTCAGATTTCATCAAATGCAGGTATTGATCATTTGACACCATGGTCTTTCTACAAATATGCATGTTGGTGAATTACTGGACACTTCTAAAAACAAAAAATTCAATGGTCCATTCTCTGGTTGCTCTAAATCACCCTTAGGTGTGGATGATTGGTGGAGCTGTGTGTCTCTCTGATGGTCTGGCAACTTGGCGATTATGTATTCTGCTTCCAATAAAATAACTGATGGTGGTAGGAAACAAGCCCTTAGACAGCAGTTATGGATGCATGGACGGACAGACCGGTTATCTTTATTTGTTGTCTGTAAAGTTTTCAGCTTCCTGAAAAAACTAAATTATCCATATATATCATGCAAAACAATCTTGTAATAAAAGGATTTGCCTCTTTCATAGTCCGATGCAAACAAAACAAACATACACCGCATCCTCCCACTTCCCACACGCTGTCTCAGTTCCTGACATGTCTGAGACAGAATGCTGCTGAATGGTTTGTGTTCATGGCTTAAGAGATTTCTCTGTACTCATATAAGTAAAATGCAGCCTAGTATGCAGAGTATCCATGCATGAAGGAGGTGTATGTTGTGACTGAGTTGATTCATGTTATTGGATGCATAGGGAGGGCCATCTGGTCACCCCTACCATGCTATGGTCCCTGTGAAGTGCTGTCAGCGTGGCCGTTGTGGTCTGCCGTGGCGACTGGATGCTTGCTGCACAGCACTTCCAACCCAGGCTGCAGACCTCAGAAAAGGAAATTTGGGTCGCTGAAATGGAGGGGTTGCTCCCTAGCTATTTACAGAGCCCTCTACCGGTCCAGCACCACCCACGATATTCCATATGAGAACCAGTGTGCGTGTGGTGCTTGCGGTGCATGTGAGTATTGGGGGTTGTAGAAAGGGGAAATAGGGAGGGAGGTAAGTCAGTGTGTGGATGTGTAGGAGGAGTCACTTTATGAGGGATTTCTGGTTTAAAATTTTGTCAGCAGGCATTCTTTGTATATACTGGCACACAAATGTGTGAATATATAAAGCTTGTTCATGCATCTGTAAATTTTCAACTATTCATTTCACTAACAGAAACTAAGCCTTTTAAAGTTTGCAAATCCTAAAACCAATGATCAACAAACTTTGTAATAACCTCCAATGATTTCCATTGGAACAAAAGCCTACATCACATCAGTTTTGTTGATGTTGATATTTTCTTAAAATGGATTTCGCCATTTTTCTTTATCTAACCCTTAAAGAACATGTTGCTCCAGTTACCACTTTGGTCATTGCTGCTGATTAAAATTCATTGAGAATCTGGAGAGTAGAAGAGGAGTGAGTTAGATGAGAAACCCTTCCTGTTGGAAACTTTGGTTGAAGTGAGATCATGGGCCTGTCTCTTGGATTAAGTGGTTTTCTAGTTCAGACATTAAAAATATACCACAGTGGTTCTGTGGATTCACTCACAATCAATCATGTTTTTTTCTGTTAACTTTATCATGCTTAATGCATACAGTCACAGTGAAAGGTTTTTTAAACTAGAATCCTAATTTTTATGATCTTTCTTCAGTTTGTGTCATGACAATTTGTGTTAAGTCTAGGATACAGATAAAATTTCAAAGTAAATTACAACGAATTAAAAAGAACTATTTCATGTTTCCAAATGTGTTCTGCACTGACAGAACAGCTAATATTAAGAATTTTCAATTAAATCCCAGATCAAAGAGGTTTTTAGAAACATCTTCTTTCATTTTTTGATTATATAGCTTAAATTAGAAATATCTTGTCCAGGGCAGATGCTGAGAAACTAGTCCATGCATTTCTTATTTCAAGGCTATACTCATACTAGTACTTGTTGTCTGCCACTTTATCCAGGACCAGGTACTCTCAGCAGAGACTCCCAGCCTTCCCTCTTCCCAGACATCTTTACCAGCTCTGCTGGGGGATGCCAGAGATACTCCCAGGTCAGTCAAGAGACATAGTCTCCCCAAAATGTCATGGGTCATCTCCTGGGCCTCCTCCTGGTGGGACATGCCAGGGGACATCCAAAAAAGATTTTGGCCTCTTGTATCCGGAATCTCCTTCTTCTTGGTCACCTGTAAATCAAGAGTTTAACTTATAGCAGCAGCTTCTCTGATCCATCCATCTATCTATGTCCCATTTTTTTCTCTGCTCACTCTTCAACAGGACCAAAAGAACCTTTAACTCGTCAAATTGAAGCATGGACTTTACTCCAGCCTGAAGGGTACAAGCCACCTTTTTTGAATTGAGAACCATTTCCTCAGACTTGAAGAGGTGATTCTCATCCTGGCCGCTTCACACTCTGCTGCGAACCTCTCCACTGTGTGCTGTAGGTCTTGTCATGAGGGAGCCAACAGAATATGTAATTCACAGGGATGAGATCTGCTTGCCACCAAACCAGACCCCCTCCGACCTTGGCTGTGCCTACAAATCCTGTAAATAAAGGTTAAGAACAGAGCCGTTACAGAGTGCAGCCCTGTTAAGTCCAACATTCCCCGGGAACATGTCTGACTTAATGCCAACAATGCGGTGACCAAACTCTTGCTCCGCTTGTGCAGAGAAAGCATACCCCCTAGTAAATGGCACCTGACTCTGTACTTCTGAAGAGCCACACACCGGGAACCACGAGGGACAAGGTCAAATTTCTTCTCCAGGTTCACAAAACATATGTTGGGCAAACTCCCAAGAACTTTCGAGAACCCTGGAGAGAGTGTAGAGCTGATCCGCTGTTCCACAGGTAGGATGAGAATCACTCTGCTCCTTTTGAAGCCGAGGTTTGAACCTCAGCCAGACTGTCCTATGCAGGACCCTGACATAGAGGCTGAGAAGTGTGATCCTCCTTAAGTTGAAACACACCCTGAGCAATCTCTATTGTTATGCTGCCATAGGCTTAGGCTGCTGGAGGACATAGAGACCAATTTCATTATTCTGCTTCTTTCTATCTCTATTTTTCCATTCTGCTGTATTTGTTAGCTCAAACCCTTAATGTTCTCTCTGCTTTTTCTTGTCATATTAGCTTAATCTGGTATTCCTGTTTGGCTGTGAGACCATCCTGGAGAGTAATATCAGCTGGGTTGTTGCCATGCACTGTACCTTTGATTATAGAGAGTTTGGTATATTCTTTGTGTAAGTGTTTAGTCCTGTTTCTCTCCTAGTCATTGCTCAGCTCAGCTTTTACTGTGACTAACTGTATTTTCTTCCCACCTTTGACGCAAAAACTGTCTCAGAGCTTATTTGCTTTGTTTATTTCCTAGATAGGGCCACCCGTGGAGCTAGTTTACCATTACCTTTTTTAACATACAATAAATTTATGGTTCAGACGACCTTGGCAGAAGGCCGCTACCACTGACCCTGATTCCGCTGGAGTTTATTTGTTGTTAGAAAGGCATTGTTTTTCTCTCCACTATTAGTGTATGAATGTTTGGTGTGAGAGACCCCAGCAGAGTCAACAACAAAACACTAGCAAATATTATCACCATGTTTGTCCTGCAAGTCGATGATTCGATGCAATCAGCTGGTCTTTTTTTAGATATAACCTTTTTTACCTTTCTGACTGTATGATCTGATTGAATTGTCCCTGTAAAGTGCTCCTGTAAAGAGATGACATGTGTTGTGAATTCTAGATATGTAGATAAACAGAATTAAACAGAATTAATACCACTTACCTACTAGCTGTTTTTAGTATTCTGACCTTTGCAGATACTTGTCCTGAGGCCTCAAACACCTTCACACTTATGCAACACTTGGTGGGTCCAGGAAACTTAACAACATAATGTCAATAAATAATGCCAAAACCTTCAAGGCATTTTTTGGCCTCTTAATTTAACAAGCAGAGGGATTTCTTTCAAAGTAAGTGGTGCTTGCACTCCTTTAGCTTTGTCCTCAATGTTCACCTGCAAGGAAATACATGCTATCATAATTTGTATGCATCTACAGTGTTACTCAAAGAAAGATTGTATCCACATTAACCATTCATTACATCATTAGAAATCTTATGAAGAGTGAACTGAAAGGATAGTCAGAGTACGTCATACAATTTCCTCAAGAAAACTTAACAAAGGGATTGGTTTTCCACCAGCGAGAGCTGCCTTAGAAATGCCATAAGGAAGATCTGAGTGGACTGAAAATAAGGCTGAGGGTTTGGAACACTGATCTTTTGTCAAACAGGGCAGCAAAGAAGAAAATCTCACAGCAAGAAAAACACAAAGGACAGACACTCAGAGGGACTGACTTAGGCTATTGGCATTATAAGACCACTGTAATCCCTTTGGACTCCAGTTCATTGACAGTTCATTGGTAACCTATTATTGGTTTGCCTAAACTAGATGTTTTTCTCAATAAATGCATTTGAAATAAGTTTATTATTTAAATGTGTACTTCATTATACCAGCACCTCATTACAAATGTCCTGCAAAATGAATCAATGGCAATAAAGCAGCAGAGTTTGTGAAAAAAAATGCTGAGCAGTTTAAAACCCTTCTTCAACAGTTATACAAACATGACCACCTTTTACTGGAAGAGGTTTGCTTTATCTACTGCAGCCCAAATAGTTACCTTTCATGGTTGCTGTCTGATGTATCTTTATAGAGGTAAGCAAGTAAACAATCTGTTAATGCCCACAGGATAAAGAGAGTCCAGCGCCACCCAAGGGGAGACCTCCGGCATCACTCAGTCATCCTATGTTGTGAATATTGGGTTAAGGTTATTTTAGGCCAACTTGCTGCAGAACCAAATTACAGTGCAGGAGAGGGGTGAAAAAACTGAGTGGGTTGGCTAGCATGCAATTTTCCTGTTTCTCTTTCAAAGGATGAGGTATTCCTCATGGAAGCCCTGTAAAATTTACAAGCCATGACCCCACCTCAGCGGGAAGGATACTCTTCTGACAGAAGAGAGGATGCTTAGCTTAAAGATTTTCCATTTGTGTCCAGTGCCTAGTTGAGTTAGCTCATTCAGATGTTTCATTCATCTGAGGGACTGCATGCAAAAAAAAAAAAAAAATGGTGCTTTGTGATTTTGCATTTTATCACACTTTTTATGTTAATCCTCATGCATACCAGACTTTGTTAGTCTAAGATTCTCCTGACTGATCTAAGGAAACTACACCTTGAATGAAGGCCCTTCTTGCCTGAACAGGAGAGAAAAGCCATTAGAAGAATGAAGATGATCACTGCCTGCTCTTCAAGTGCACCCTCCATGTCTCTGCTGTAATTATACCAGTCTGGGAGAATTACAGGTACCCTGGCATTACTTTCAGTATACAGTGAGACTCAAACACAATTACTTAAAAAAACAACTATGGTCCTGTTATCTCAAGTTTTGAAAAAAAAAAAACCTTTAACTCTATAACTTTGATCAGAATCACCAGCTATAATTAAAATGAAACCAAGGAATTTGCAACGCTGGATAGCAAAACTTTAAGTTGTGACAAATTAAGTTGCACAAATTCTTCACAGGTGTTCAAGCATCCATATCTACAAGTTACAAGGAAGGCCACATGCGCTTCCTGTAAGTTTTAGAGGGGCCCCGCTGTATAAGTATGAAGAGTGGTGGTGGGGGGTGCTCTACTGTGCGGCTTGCTGGTTAATTATGGGTCGCGAGCTGCTGCTCGGCTGGCCTGGGCGGGTGTTGGAGCCAGTGGGTCTGGCACAGGGAGGTCTGGCCACAGACCCCGGCGGTGACGGCATGAAGTCTGGGACGAGTCAGAACACCAGCCCGGGGTTTGAAGCATTCTTTGCATTCCCTCCTCCCATAGCTTCCCTGCTTGTGTGTGTATGAGGGAGGGAAATGAAGGAGGGAAATGTGTTAAGATGTGAAGTTCGTTAATGTTTATAGGGATATGCAAGCAAAATGTCTTCATGTTCTACATGTTGTCTAGATGATGTCCTTCCTTCCTTCCTTCCTTCCTTCCTTCCTTCCTTCCTTCCTTCCTTCCTTCTACTTTCATACTGTGTGAGAGTTTGAGGGTTCATGGAGGTCCCTTACTGGCACACTGAGCAGCAGCCTAGTTTGCTTTTTTATTGTTCTGGCCAAAAGGTCATTATTAGGTATACTGAAAATCTGACTCTCACATATTTCATATCACACATAATTTTATAATTGAGAAAGCTTCCTGGAGAGGTGGCGAAACGTCTTCAAATCTTGAAAACCAAGTCCAGTGGATATTTTTTGAATTTTTACGGAATAATTTTATACATTTTCTAAGTTTTTTCAAACAAAGCAAAGTAAATTAAAAGTAGTTTTCGAGTTTTTTCTTTATTCCTTTCAAAATATCTGGCAACACTGAAAGGCTTATTCAATAGTGGAGAGAATGGAGAATTATTAAAAACGAGACTACACCTATGGTAAAACTTTATTTAGCTTTACTGTTATATTTTAATTAATGATATTTAATTTAATTTACAGAATTAAAAAATGGTTTGTAAATGTGGTTAATAAAAATAAGGGTTTGGGTTGTAATTTATCCTCCTAAATGACTCAATGTTGTTTTTTTTTATTGTCGTTTTGGTTGTGGAATATCATCATTCTTCAGCTTCTTTCATTGTCTTCCTCAGCAGCTTTTTGTGATTCCTGAAAACTAAGCTTACTTTCTGTTACATTTGGGGGGAATTTTTATGTGTGTTTTTTGAGCCACATCAGATGTTTTGATGAGTCAGTTGTTTTCATGTGTCACACCTACAGGCAAAGATCACCACAGTCACGGGTTCTTTGTTTTCTTGAACTCTTTGTAAATCTATTGACACTTTGCTCTTCAGGTATGGTGCTATCACAATTGGTTTGCTCCTCACACACTTTTTAATTATTTTTTTATTTACTTTTTTCACCTTCAAACAGTTTAAATTCATCAGACGATAAATAACATAAAAAGCACAATTAGTATAAAAAACACAATTTTTAAAAAACGACATGATTTTATAAAATGGAGAAAAAAAGAGCAATTAATCTCCCTGGGCGATAAGGTAATTCCTCCTAATACTGATTGCTCGGTGTGACACCCTTGGCTGTAAACTGCAAACAAATGTCTTTTACCTAACTGTGGGTAAATCTGCCCCACAATTATTTTCTGTTTCTTTTTTTATTCACCAAAGATGGCAAATATTTTAACATTTCTGAGCTTTTTAAGGCAACCTTCTTAAACTTTATCTGATTTAAATCCAGCCTTTGACAAGACCACTCCAATACCATAGATGGACTTGAAGCTGGTTTGTCCTCACATTGACACAGGCCAGCAGTTTGAAATAAAACTAACAGCCTTTGATTCTTTTACATGAGTTTTGATAGAGCGCCCACCCCATAGCTGTATTAACTATGTCGGGTTGTCTTGACTCTGAAGAAATATAGCAGCAACAAATCTTCAAAAAAAAAAACATTGAAATGCTTAACTTCTTTCTGCTTAGTGCACTGAAATGTTCCTAAACTACAAGCTCAAATTAGATCAGTGTTTAAAGCTAACTAATTCTGGTTTCAAAAGCTGAATTTCTGAAGATGTAGAAGTTTTATTTGTATAGAAAAGTAGGTTGTGTTGACTTTGTCTTTGATTCATCAAAGACAAATCAAACATATTTTTTATCGATTGTGAAAGATTAAATCTTTATACTTTGGTTTTGATTTTGAAGTTTTATAACAGAGAATGTTTACTATACAACATCAAAGCATGAAGAGGTTGAATACATAACATCTAAATCCATTAAAAGCTAACTATATCTCATATAATTTAGCAGGCTAAAGAATGAGTATACAGAACATTCAAATTGGAAGTTTACCAGATAATGAAAATACAAAAGTTTGAGGATGCTGAATCTAGACTATATCACTGTCCCATCCTGGTGTGTGAGAAATAAAAAAAATAAATAAATAAATAAACACACCACAGTAAAGGTACTAAAATTAAACTCACATCTCTTCAATACCATGAAAACTAACATCCTTACTGACCCACTGTTGGCGTAAATGTGTGACACTGAGGAGTTTGTGTTTAGCTGTTGACAAAGAGTCCTTATTGTATTTTGTTCCTTTAAGGGACACATCCTGCTGTGGACACAGACAGGTGAATGGGTTGCAAAGTCAACACGGAAGTCTCCTCTTCCTGGATGTGCAGATCAAAGCTACCCGCTCATCAACAGGCTTGTCTAGTGCATACAAATCTGTTTCTTTGCAGATCTGTATGTCTGTCTTTGCCTCTACTTAAAACCTTCATGCCTTTTTGACTCTGTCACATCAGTAGCCATGTTGCAACAAAGGCGCCATGTCAGTAATTCTATAGTATGTGTCAACATAAATGCTTTTTTGTCACTTTACTAAGCACATTTCAAAACTCTTAGTTAGGGTGGCAGTATTATTTTTAGATATTTGATGCTGAGCTGTGCTCAAACATACTAAAAGGAGAAAAGGAACCTCCTTAAACACGACTTTGTGTGTCTTACTAGTTCTCTGGAGCTTTGCCCATAGAAACTGAGTTATTTGGCCTCAAAATAGTTCCATAGTGGGGGTGAGGGCCACCTAAAAAGCCCTCTTTCTTCCCCCTACACAACCTTTATTTTGACAAGGCTAGGAGAATAGAGTATTTATATATGGGGCTGTGTGCTGTGGTTTCCCCACAATTACAGAGCTGCAGTGCTTAGACTGGGAGGCGTGCTGGAGGTTTTTGGAGGGGGACATAAGGGAGTGGGGACATGGAGGTACCAGCCCTCCTGAGCCCAGTACAATTTGATGTATAGCCTTAAATATCAAGATTTCCTGCTGAAACAGGACTCAGACTCAGGTTCTACCGTAGCTTCAAACTTAAGTTCACCTACAAAATTCATAGAAAGTACCCTGGTTTACGCATTTATGAATTTAAAAGTCATTTAAAGTGCAACAAGGCAGTGTTTAGAAGTTGGTCAGTAATGTTTTGAGCAGTTCTAGCGTGGGCTTGAGTTTCTCTTTGTAGTTGTGCCGTATTATGGTTGCGATATAAACAAGGATTTTCTACCAAACGTCTTGCACAACCACAGTGAGCCACGTAGAGGAGAGCAGTGGGAGTTTCTGTTTGTTTCATGGATGCTGTGTTGAATCTGGCGTTGGCCGCTGCAGGAAAGAACCGAAAGGCGGTAGGGGTTGCGGGTGTGGGGTGGGAGGGAAGAGCAGAGGGTTTGCGGTTCTGTTGGAGGAGCTTGGAAGTCAGTCAGAGTGGAAGCTGAACCACCTTCCCTCTACTGTTCCACCAGCCTGAACTCCCCAAACACACATACAGCTGAGTGGAGGAGTTTTACAGAGACGCACAGGCTTAAACTACCACATCTTCTCATCGTTTTTTTGGCTTATGTGCAAGGACGGTTCAGATAGATGGCGTGCCAGGCCTGCGGCAAGAGAAAATATACTTCTGGCTCCTTTACGAGGACTGCGTGTAATTCAGGAACTGCACAAGCCAGAGAAAAAAAAATGGTGCCACAAGAGAGTAAATTTAATTAAACACATCTTTTCCAGTCTGCAGCAAGCACAATAGGTAGTTCTTTTGATGCGGATGTAAGACTTTTATTGCCATTTTTTCTCTCACCACTGAACTTTATATTGCTTTAGACTTGCTCTTGCCTGTCTATATGTCATGCCTAGCTTTGAAATGTAATACATCTGCAGGCTGTCAGTGAACCTGTTGTGTCTCTGCGAATGAGAATGACAGATACCTGCGAGGGGAAAACAAACTGCTTTAGAGCCACTGATGATAGATTCACATACAGTCGGTGCCACGTTCTGACATTTATTCCTCAGTGCTTATAATTCCAAGCTGATCATCTGAATCTCTTTGTTCCTGTTTCTCTGTTCAGTCTTGTTCCCACCTACACTTGGGTTTAGTCACTATGACGGCAAAACAAATACCTGCATTAGCAGTAGCATTTCAGTCACAAAAACCTACGTTTTCTACAGACATTAAAGGATATCATGGTTGATGAGCAGAGACAATGAAGCATTAAGGTTCAAAAAAGGCTCCACGGCATTGCTCGTGTTTGTGGTTGGCAGACTTAGGGACTATGTTGATGTATACACTGTGGTTTCATGCATAACTGAGGATAAATGGGAGAACTCTGTGATGTAACATGTGAACTGTTATAATGGTACCAGTAATATGAGCAGACTGTAACCATAACTGCATGCAATGTGATATGCTTTGACAGAAATGGGATTGTTTTAAGAGTTTACATTTAGTTCTTACTATAGGCAATACTGTCCAATTTCCTCCTTTACAAGTTAAGATCACCATAAACAGGAAATAAAATATGTTTATTTATTTCTTTGGTAGACAAGGTGGAGGCTGTTAACCAGCCTGATCTGTGAATCTTGATCTCATTATTCTTAGTCTGATCTCAGCCAATTTATCTTTATGCCTTTGATTCTCTCTGCAGAGTATTTTATGTGGGGAAAGTAAATAACACTGATTTTTTCCATCACCATAAGTGGCTGAACTAGGAAACATTTTGTCCTCATAAGTTTAAGAAGTAAGAAAAAAGAGCAAGTATAAGTATCTGTGGCATGGTCCAGGTCAGCAAGAAGAAATTCTTTCTAGCTTAAACAAAAAGTAAAAAATTATTATGTCCACAAAAAGATCTGTAAACAATGCATCAGAAGAAGAAGAAGCTTTGCCCAAAGTCAAAGACAGCTTCATTTGCATTTGGCTTAATTAACTTTTATTTTACTTTAATTTTCGTATGTAAAAATCATGGTTTATATTATATAGGCATATTTCTGCTGCTGTACTTATGAAGGTATGAAGGTTCTTAAGGTCTGGTCCTTTGTTAAACTTGAGATGAACAAGCTGTATGCTCTTAGATTTGATATAAAATCAAGCCTTCTGAAATTATATTGTGACAAAAACAACCATCTGCAACCAATGCTGACTACTAACTTTTTACCAATTACTAACTTTAAAACTTTCTTCCACTGAGATCAGAAGGAAATGCTTCTTGCAAACCTGCAGGTCTTATTGATATCCCTGGACATGTGCTCAGAACTTCTGTCGGGGAGATTGTGTTTTTTTTTGACTGGCTAATTCAACCTGTCCTTGGCCCATGCAGTTGTACCTACTTGCTTCAAATCCAGTTTAATTTAGGAGGCACTTCAACAATATATCTCAGTCTCAAAAGTGTTCATCCACACAGTAAAATGATTGCAAAGTGCTCAAATCCTGTCTCAATTCTACCATCAACCATCACCAGTTCCCTAAAGTCAGAACGTAGTGCCAAAGAGGCATAAAAAAAAAAAAAAAAATCCATATTGGGATTAATTCCTCTGGAAGTTGTGACACTAGGCCAGATTTCCACTTAAAGTTTGTTCCATCCAAACACAAGGTCTGATGTTAAGACCTATAGTGCTAATTCTTATTTTAACTATTAAAGTCACTGTAAATGTGATTTGAATTCCCTTCTATTACTCAGAGCTATAACACATTTTCTTTTTCTGCACCTTTCTCCTGGGAACTCCTGGGAACTCTGTGGGTCACATGTTCTTTTTTATTTCTGTTGGTAAGTGGCTGCTAGCCTAGCCTGAGGTTTAGCACCTCTATAGCTTATCAACAGCGGTATCAAGTAAATAATTAAAAATACTTCCTTACTGTACTTAAGTACACTTTTTAGGTATCTATACTTTAATCCATTACTTATTTTTCTTTCTACTTCTGGCTTCTACTCATTACATTTTTACACATGTTTCTGTTCTTTCTTTTCCTTACATTTTTAAAACAAACGTTACTCGTTACTCTTGGCTTTGGTTTATTGTTTATAAATATTTATTTCACCTTCAATCAAAATGACTTGATCAGTCATAATTCATTTTTCTTTTTTGTCTAAAATTCTTAAGAAAATGGTTGCTAATCAAATGTGTGAGGACCTACACCAGCACTGGTGATAGTCACCAATGATATTCTCATGGCCTCAGACTTTTATCTCTACTTATCCTGTTCTGGATGGTGCATTTGATATATTCAATCACATTATTTTTCCAGAAAAGATAAAAACGTGCGGTACAGTAGGAATGAAGGGAACAGCACTATGCTGGTTTTATATCTTAGCTTCCTCACAGAATGCAGCTTGTTCATGTCAATGATCTTTTTAAGGCTTCAGGGTTAATGGTGGAGTCCCACAGTAATGGCTGGGGCCGTTACTCTTCACTATGCTTTTTTCCAGTTGGTAGAAATATCAGACAGCATAGGATCTATCCTCAGTTTTACTGATGATACTCAGCAAAACTAGACTTGATAGATAACAGGCTGAGAAGAAAGAAATGAGCGGAGAGATTTGAGTAAGGAAGAATAATAGACCAGAAGGGTCACAGATGAAGGAGGCCACTTAAGTAAAACAGTTGAAGTGAGAGATGGTGAAGAAAATGGTTTTAGCATAATCAGTGAAGATGAGAAGATTGCAAAGTCAGAGGTAGAGAATGTAGACAGTGCAGAGAAAATCAATGGAGAGAAGAAGGTGCAGAGTTAGGATCAAGCTAACTGGACCACCATGTCTGTATTTGTTCTCAGTATAAATTCCAGTGGACTGATATTGGATTTGGATCTCTGTGTGAGAAGTTTTACTGCCCAGAACAATAATACGTAATTTCTCTAAAGTCTTCTAAAGGTGATGGTTTAATCATTCATTGGCTTATTTTTCTGAAATTTTCTTTTATATTTTTCCTGTTTTTGTGAATTTTTCATTGAATATGTTTTTTTATTGAATTATTAAAACCATAATTTTTTCCATCAAATCATTGGTGGAAGGGGGAACTTTATGAACACGTCAGCTGGAGAGTCTCTCTCAGACAAATTCTCTAAAAACTTCATTATAGTTTAAATCCTATCAATGAGAGAGACTTTCCAGCTGACTTGATCATAAAGCATGCTGCATACTGTAAACCAAGGGGTGCCAGTCCTTAAGTCCAGTCCTCAAGAGCTCCCATCCTGTAACTTTTAGAAGTATCTCTTCTCTAACATACCTGAATCTAAAGGTTCAATCCCCTCATAAAGCTCGGCAGAGGCATGGGAACAAGCTACATTTGATTCAGGTGTTTTAAAAATGGGGTCCATCAAAAAGTTGCAGGTTAGTAGTTCTTGATGACTGGACTTTAGCACCCCTGCTCTAAACCGATGAAGAAAAATAATATACTGAATGGGTTTTTGTTAGCTTTTAAGAAAGATTCTTTTAACTCTTAACTGTAGTAAAAAATGATGTGAAAACTAAAGAACTACTTTTGCTAGGCACACAGCTGTAGACTAGCAATGTGAGCAAATTGCCTAATTGATTAGATAAAGATTACATAAGGAAACTAGAATAGGAATTTATTTTTATACTTTTGATAAAGTCACATATTAAATTGCTGAGTTATAACCATCATCCATCCATCCATCCATCCATCCATCCATCCATCCACCCACTCATCCATCCATCCATCCATCCATCCATCCATCCATCCATCCATCCATCCATCCATCCATCCATCCATCCACCCACCAACC
>NW_015151077.1:410028-428091 GCF_000732505.1 Cyprinodon variegatus | reverse complement strand
CCTTCCTTCCTTCCTTCCTTCCTTCCTTCCTTCCTTCCTTCCTTCCTTCCTTTCATCCATCCATCCATCCATCCATCCATCTTCTTCTGCTTATCTATCGGTCTCCGGCAGTCTATGGGATAAAGGCAGAGTGCATCGTAGAAAGGTTGGCATCCATCCATTCATCCACTTTTTTCTCCCATTCAGTCCCTGTCAGAGGTGCCTATCTCCTGCAGTGTACAGGTGGGGTACAGCCTGGACAGGTCGCCGGTCTGTTGCAGGGCAACACAGAGACACACAAAGGCACACACTCACACCTAAAGAGAAGTCAATTACCCTAACAGCAATGTTTTTGGACTGTGGGAGGAAGCCGGAGTACCTGGAGAGAACTCACTCATGCACAGGGAGAACATGCAAACTCCATGTAGAAAGACCCCAGGCCAGTAATCTAAGCCAGAACCTACCTGCCTGCAAGACAACAGAGCTACCCACTGCGCCACTGTGCAGCCCCTGACTACGAACCAATATACTATAATATTTTTCTAGTGGTTATAAAAACAATTGTTGCTGCTCTGTTTTAAATAAAAGCTATTAAAACGTTATGTTTGCTTCTAGTCTTCATAGAATTTCTTTGCAAATAAGTATTCATGTTTTTCTTATTATCAAATTAACCTTATAATGAGCATCAAAGACCAAATGCATATTTTGAATTTTAAGCTCTTTTTAAATTTGCTTTGTTTTTTTGCTTTTTTGTTTTTTTATTCAAAAAAGTTTTCCTTAAAATGAAATTAGAACCAGGAGTAAGACTTTGCATTTCCATACTGCATATTTTCCTAAACAATCATAATCTACACTGTGATTCACATTTATGTTAACAGATAAATATTCATCCAGTCAAAGTTAAATGTACTTGATGTACTTTCTTTTTTTCCACTCCTTAGTTGTAACTTTTGCAAAATCTCACTGCTCTTTTCAGCAGGAACATATTTGGGGCTGTGCTATTTTTCTGTGGTTCTTCCTCTTCTCTCTGCACTTTGAGGCAGATCAAAAAGGCTCTACTCCCATCACCTGTCAGAGGAATGTGCCAGCACTCCCATCCTTCAGCGGCTTGACTTGATCAGGCCTAACTGTGGCCCACTGCAGGGCACAGAAGGCCCCTGAGGGGAGCTCCGCCCGCCTTACCTGGCTGATAGACCAGAGTGTTTTTGTGTATGAATCTGTCTTTTTGCATCCAGGTAGAGCCCAACTCATTGGGCTTTAAGTCATGCGTGTTTACGAGGCATCGACGCAGGCAGCGGTTTGACCACGTGACCCAACATGTCCTACCCTGCCTTGCATCCTATGTGATGTCTGCGGTTTAGACAGGGCGTTCCAATGTGCTCACCGCCAACCAGGGAGAAAGAGGGGGATTTGGCATGTGTCAACAGGCATACCTGTAACCTGGGAGATGCGCCCCGCAGGCACCTAGTGATTTTCTCATGACTGTGATGGCCAGACGCAGACGACAAGACTTGCAAAAGTAGACTCCTCAGCAGGACTGAGGTGGCTTAGCGTGGCGTCAGACACACACACCGCTACATTCCACTGGGATGCTCTCCATGAAAAGGGAGGGGCGTTATAAACTATTTCGTGTGCGCGTTAGACTGTGTGTGTATTGGCCTGTTTGTGTGGGTGCATCACAATTATTGTTTGTGTTTGTGGCCTTTCAGGGCCAATGTCATAATGGCGTTAAGAGAACTGAGTATAGGTCCAAGCCTGAGAACCTGAGGAACCTGAGTAGACGTCAAGAGACTAACAGAGAGTCTAAGGGGCTTAGCCTGGCCCGACACAAACACTTACCCACTGTGTCTGCTGTCTCCATCTATGTGTACTGCAAAACAAAAGCTTTAGTTTAGACACTGGATCTGAAAAGTACATCTGATCTGAAAGCCAGGCTCTGAGCTTTTCGTTACATATCTCATGTTTGTTTTGGGTTCTGCTCACAATATTCCTCTTGTTTTCTTTTTTCCTCTCTCATGCCATTTTTCTCTGAAGTCAAGCAGAAATAAGAGGTAAAGGTGTGTGAGGAGTATTAATCTGTACTTGTCAGTCTGGAGTCAAAAGAAAAGCCTTATGTGTGAGAATCTGTGAGGTCTTCAACTGACATAGCAAAGAAAAGCAAAGCTTGCCATCATCTGTCATGAGGCGTGAGATGAAACGACTCTTCAGAAAAACTGAACTGCTGCAAAGGTGTCCCAACACCACACCTAAAGATCGTTTTCTGTTTGAAGTCCTTCGGAGGCGTTGTGGCAGCACTGCATTCTCTATCTATGACAAAATTACGTTTTACAGAGTGTTTGCACAGATTTCATCTGCATTGTTTTTTTTTTTTTACTTTTGTCACACATAAATATTTGAGAAAATAAAATAACTATTGGAATAAAACAAAAAAACATGAATGAATGCAGTAAATATATGACAGCAGTGGTTTGCAATGATGATTTCCTACTTAAAGAGAAAAGGAAACCTGCTAGACTGAGCAAAAAAGTGATTTCCCATCTGTGAAATCACAAATGACCTATGATGACCCATTTATTTGCAGGACCTGTGGAATCAATAAATCCCACAAATAGAACCTGTGAGGCCGTATGAAATAGGCTACATTTTCGGAAAAGGCAACACCCCTATTCCCCATCCAAAAGGAGGAAAACAGTCAAAGTGAGGAATTACTAAATTAAATGGAAAGTGGAAAAAAAGCAAACTAAAGTCCACAGTAAGGTCCAAAGTACCGCAAATCAGAACCGTTCAGAAATATTGTAGAGGAATCTTAAAATCAAACAAGTAAATAAAGAAAAGTGACAGAACACAAAAAAAGGATCTCACAAGGATTATGACAGAATGTAAAATGTTTATCATCTAACAGTTTACAGATATAGTTGGTTTCAATTCTTAAATATTTTTGATTTTATGTTAAAACAAAACCTTCTTTTGAAAAAAATATCTTTACTTTATCAATTCATGTATTTTTGTGAGATATACAGTTGATGGTCATTTTTCTATAACAGATGATTTAGATTTTGATTAGTTTTTTATGTCTCTGAGCTCTTATTTATATAATCATTTTATGTCAATATTTTATCATTGATTGATTTTACTTATTTACTTACTTATTTACCCTGTAGAGCTCTGCGATCTAAATATCAGGTATCTTTGTGGTTCTTAGATTAAGCTTGTGACGGGGAGACGGTTCCTTTTCACTGCAGCACCTAACTGTGGAAAGATCTCTCTCTTTCTGTGAGGTCTACCGCTACTTTCCTTTTTTTCATTGTTTTCATTGTGTGCTATTAGTATTTAAATATCATCTTGTTGTTTTTTGGTTCACCTGTGGAGCCCTGCTTTGTCTCGTCTTTTAACTTTGTTTGTTCCACTAATGCAAACTGGTTTTTCTACATGGTTGTTGCTTCAGTCAAAAGTATGCAGTCACATGGAAAACCAGCGTTGTCAAATTCATTCTTACCTTTCCCGCTTCTTAACATGAAAACTGTCAAATCACAGTCTTTGTTCACTGGACATTTAAAAAAACAGTGATTCCATTGTTGGAACAGAAATGGGCCTGCAAGCTTTAGGATATTAAACATTAAATGCCTAAAAGAATCTTCTAATGGACGTCTGCAAAATGAATCATTGCAAAATTAATCCTGTCTTTTTGAAAACTCTCGAGTATTAGAGTATTAAGTTAAAGTATCTAAAATTATACTACTACTTTAGATTTTTTTTACTAAAGTAAAAGTAAAAAGTAATAATTAAAATAGCTTATTCAAGAATAAAATTATGCTATGAGAAATTGGTCGTCAAGTTGCAAGTAGCTGTTTAAAGCATCTGATTTGATATTTAAATTAATAATAATAATCTTGACAAACCTTTAATTTGCAAATTCTGGTATTTTTAAAGACTAAAAAGAAAATGTTAATACTTATTCATTTATAGTTGTAGGATTTAAAACTTCAGGCAGAAGAAACTTTTTTTTAACCTAATACTTTTGAAGCAAATCCTTCCACTTGGCAATAAATTAAAGACTCTCCTGTAATGCTGTGTCGTGTTTTCTGTGCAATATCCACTTTGACCTCCAAATAACTCAGCAGATAGAAAAGAACATTATAACAATGAAGCTTATGTACAAACAAGTCTGACTGTTTCTGGTTCATGTTTGCTTAAAATGTATTTGTTACAGTGAAGTAATCCTGTTGAGTAGAATCCATGAATTTAACTAAGTCAGAAGTAAAATGAGTGGTGCAGTAAAAGCAGCGGTGCAGATGCACTACAGAAGTGCTTTTTGGGGGAAAAAAAGGTGAGTTCATTTAACTAAATTTGCTGCAATGTCTCTATGTATTACACAATGTTTCCTGAACTTTTTAAGACAGCTTTGTTGCTGCAATCTCAGACAAACCTTCCTCTCATAAAACAACTGGTATAAGAAAACAAATGCATGAAAACTAATCTCTGTCAGCAGAATGCATTAGTGCCCTTTGTCATGCATTGGCTCAGGAAAGAGCCAAGTTAAAACATCCTGATATGATAATTAAGTAAAGCTAATAGTTTTCCTCGCAGAGTTGTGTAATAACAATAATAGCAGGGTTCTTTCATTACTAGAGATAGTGCAGCATGGGGAATCTCTAATTGCCGTAATTATCAAGGGAAACCTGTATTATTGTGGGAGGGTAAAGTCAACAAGGTCCTGATGTGTGTTATGTCATTACATGGACCATTAGCTGCTTATTCTTAACACCAAAACGGGCTATTAATAGCTACAGCTTACAATCTTTGAACTTTATGCCCTATATGCTTAAAATAATGTTGCGTAAGAAGGAAAATATGCATAAAGTTTTTAGCCACAAAATATTTCTTAACTAAGTTTTACTAGATAAAATGTGCATAAAATTGAAAATATGATCAACTTTAATAATATTGTATATTTAACATTTTTAGCACTGTTGCTATGCAGGACAAAGGTTTTGGGTTTGAGTTGTGGCTGTGGTCCTTTGACATGGAGTAAAGGGCATGCATGGGCTCTCTCTGGGGTGGCGGACTGTCCGGGTTATACCCCGCCTTTCATCCAAAGAGTACTGCTGATCAACACAGGTCCCCCATCACTCACCTGGGTATAGAAAATGGAAGGATGCGAGTTAGTAAATGTTATCAGAGTATTGGGCTTATTTAGTTGCAGAAAAGGGCTTTGGTTAAAAAAAAAAGTTTGCAACAGTGGAATCCTTGTCTTCCTAATGTCGTTTTGATCAAACATTAATGCAGATAAGGTCATTCCTAAAGCCTCCCTTATGGTAGCATCTATTCACAGTTGAATATATTGTACCGTAGTTAGAGAATTAAAAAAAAAGAGACATTTGTTTACTGTTGACCCAAGATCCTAACAATGAGTTTCCCCTCATTCAGTGATCCAAAATGTTAGGAAGCTGTCTCTGTGTACGGCTGTTGCCTAGCAGCAAAGGGAATTGTTTTTGAATTCTTTGAGTGAATTTGCATATTGACCTAAACCATGCGTGAGCACCTTGTACTCTGACTTCCTCCAACATGCATGTTAGGATAATTGTTCGCTGTGATGGATGGCGCCGTTCTCATCAAAGTGAAGTCTGTTTTGCAAAGTTGCAGATTTATTGGCATGTGACTTTATATGGTTAAAGGAATTTTAATTTGATAACTGAATTTAAGTGAAAAAACAAAACCTTATTTTAGACTCTTATTTTGATGTAAGAAAGGAAATAGTTTTTGATTTTGTTGTTAACAGAGCTGAGCTGATATATGCTGCATTAGAATGTGGCTAACAATGCTAAAAACACTGAAGAAGAACCCAGTGCTACTCCATTACACATGACTTGCTGTAGAAGCTTTGGGGATGTTTTCTCACTCAATTTTAGCGCATTGGTAGCTTAAATTATTTAAATTATGAAGTATGTTGGCAGTTAAAAAAAAAAGTAATTCCAGAGGTTTTGGGCTTTTTTTTTTACACTCCTTTCTAAGATGAAGAAAGCGTCCTTTAAGAAGGACAGAATCACTGGATCGCTGTCTGAACCTCACTGGCTTATTTCACATTGTGAACTCAAAACCTTTAAATTTTAATTTTCTTCAGTTAATTATTCTGGTGACTCATTAATTCAATTTAAACATATTTACATCCACTTTTAGCTCCAAATATACGGAAGAGGATTAGGGCCACTGGAAATTTTTTTTTATTTCAGTTTAGTATGGGAAAAAGTCCGAATTCTGACTTTAATCTCAGAATTCTGAGTTCTTTAATAATCAGAATTCAGTCAGAATTCTGAGAAAAATATCAGAATTCTGACTTTTTTCCCATACTAAACTGAAATAAAATTTAAAAATCTGTTAACTTTTTTTTTTTTTCAGTGGCCCTAATCCTCTTCCGTACAAATAACATCACACGCTGCCTAATGTTGTCTTATATCTTTGACTTAAGAGCAAGAGTCAGACGTTAACTTAACTACCTTAATAATTTTAATTAATTGGATTTTCTGGGAAATTATGTTTTAACCCTTTCTGTAAAACAAAACAACAAAACTGCAATAAATCTTCTCTATAATCTTTGACCGATATCCTAAAGGTAAGGTGACAATTAAACCCCTTTGTATCAATGGATGCAAAATCCAGATTTAATGGCCTTTGTTTGGTGCTGGAGCACAACTTGGATCCATAGCAGGTTAAAGCATTTCAGAAAGTATTATTTTTTTCAGATAAAAGTGCCATCATACAATGGAGATCCAGAAGTGAAATGCATTGCATTCTTTTTTTCAGTTGTGTTGATCTCTAAGCTCTCCTCCTACAATGCCGTTGTCACTGCTGACAGAACAGGGATGGCATCCTGGCAAACAACCAGCAAACAAACACAATGTATTCACCTCAAATGAACCTGACTCTTAAGTTCGCCTTGTGCTCAGGGCATGTTTCCAGTTAGCTCTTCCTTTGTTGTGCTGCCAGCACGTTACTCTAGATGGAACTTGCTGTAGGGGAATATAGGATTATTAATTTTTTTTCCTTTTAGCCCTATTATAGCATGTATCTTGTTTTTATGCGCTAACATTGGAATACTTGTACAAACGAGGACAAAATCCATGCACTTCAGGGGCTCTAGGGTGGCAAAGCAGAGGAAGTGTCAAGGGTAATGTCACTGCTAAGCCTAGGCCATCCCATGTCAATAGGTTCGGATTAGTCACACTCTGAGGTGTGCCATGTGTATTATTTATCACTAGGCTCGCTTTTCACTCCTAACCATCCTGATGCTATGTACGCTGTCATCATCAGCTAGGATTTATACTGCTGGTGTGACTCGCAGGACGGAGAAGAACGCCTTCATTAAGAAAATTGAGATAAAATGTTTCCAGACCACACTTGTAACTTGATAGCATATTTTGCCAAAGAGTTAGAGTGCGTGAAGATAAAGCTGATTAGTGCTCAGCTCCACTCAAAGCTGAAGTGCATGTAAAAGCTGAAATTAGCGAGAGAGAGCCGTGCTCTGCACTGATGAAGGCGATAGTCCGACACGCTCTCTTGTTTTCAAGAACTTACAAAGCAGCATTGGGCCAGAGGTCTGAGGGGAACCGATAGATGTGTCGGAGGGGTTACACAGTTGCTGTGAATTATTAAATATGATCAAGTTTCGGCTGTTGTTGCATACAGAAAAATCCTCTGGCCCAGGGTAGAGCTGTGGTTATTCTTTCACTGTGGAAAGAAAACTAACACCAGTAATCTCTACATGGTGCAGGGCAGTTTGGGATCAGGCTGCGCTCAGCTGAGTCTAGGTTTTTCTTTTTTTTTATCTGGTTCAATCGCACGCAAACTTTTGTTTTTCAATAAAGTGCTTTTTTAAATGCTCAATCAACTGTAAAGATGCCAACTATAAATCTCTTGAAATGTTTTTAACTTTAATGCCCCAGAATCTGTGCACCCCATTGGTTTGTTTTCTAAAAGGCTACTTAGGAAGGAAAACTGGCAGGGTGATAATGACAGGTAGAGTGATGAAAGCATTAGGTTGAGACACCTTTATGCTACAGGCTTAGACAAAAACATGATAGCAGTGAGAATAGCTTCAAACGCCGACACAGAAATACTTAGAGCAAAAACAACATTTTAGAACTTAGAGACACTGTAAAATTGCCAACTATAAATCTATTGATGAAGGATTTTACTGCCAGCTTTCTTATTTGATCTATTGTAAGAACTGGCTGTTAGTTAAAAGAAAGGAAAGTCAATTAAAACAGTTGAGGGAATGTCCATTAGTTTCATTGCTTCAGTTTAAGCTCTTTGTTCATGCTATCAGTGGTTCAGTTTCCATCTGGTATTATCAGAATGGGAATAAAATGTGACTGGAGACCTACATTGTGGTCAGGCTATGATCAGAGAAATAAGATCAGCATCTTAGAGGGATTACCAGCGCTGCTTTAAGTGTTTTGTCTTCAGAAAAAATAAGAAACTTAAAAAGGCAAATATAAAGTAACTATTAGCAAACTTAAAAGCATGGAAAGCACTAGATCAAAATCTAATTCAATCATTATAACCTTCCTCCATGTAATTACTGTATGGCTAGCATATTGCCCCATCCCTGTAACACATGATTGGCCCACAGCTTGCATTTAACTCAAAATCATACCATAAGCAGAGCCTGAACATGTTTAGCATTATGAAGAAGGTGCTACTTTGTAATACATTTTAACATTTCTGTTTTGTGTGCAAAATGTACCGCAGTTTTTTTTTTTTACTGAAAAAAATAATGCAACAGTTTTTTGGGAATTTACTTAATCATATTTAGTTACTATAATACAATTGTTTCATATTATTACAAATGTGTTAAAGTCACTTAATATGGTTAAGTAAATGCCAAAAGAGGTTGCATTAATTTTTCAGTGTATATGATGTGGAAATGCTGACAAATGTTAGAATACTGATCTGAAAGTTATGAACACAAATCACACAAAGCATTAGTGGTTGTAGGAATATTCATAGATATGTCTATATGTCTGTAAACCCAAAACAGCAAAACTATAAAGCATTTTGTGCAAATAAAGCCTCAAAACTAAGACTTTAAGATTCTTATTGTTTAACACCAAATCCTGAAAGGCCTACCAAGCAAGAATGCTCTTTGAAACTAAATTCTGTCATTGTTTCCTTGACTATCTTTACCCTTCAGTAAGTATAAGGTCTTATAATTGAAGAGCAATGACTCAGGAGATCCAGTTATTTTACACGCCATGATCACTGGGTGGCAGTGTTGAGCCAAAACTGAAGAGAAAGTCCTTTTTGGACAGCGTGTTCTCTGCAGGCTTGATGTAAATGAGAATGGTACCACAAAATCCACACATAAAAACTGCTCAGAAAATACAGCTCTGATTCAAAAAATCTTTAACTATGAAATGTCACTTTCTAATGTAAAGGCAATGATTGTGCAGTCTGTCCTAAAAGCAAAACTTTGTTTCCAACTGGATGACCCTATTGTTCTGACCCTGACTGAAAGCATTGTGTGTAGCTCTTTATTCTGAAGGAACTTAGATTTCAGCACCTCTGGTCCACAGAAGAAAGCCGCTGTCTCTACTTTGCTATAACAGTGATAAGAGGATACCTCCAAGGGAACCTTGTTTTGATGATAAGATGATAATGAAATGACCTGGTATGGATTCGGAAGTGTTGACGGCAGCTGTTTGCACTTGTTTGATGGATGGTTGCCACACAAGAACCCACTTATACTGCTAATTGGTTTTATTTAGCAATATTTATTCTCTATCTTATTTGTTTTATCTGGGTTAATCATCCTTTTCAGCCAAACGTTTATAACTTCTTTATATACTATTTTATATCTGATATCCTGACCCCATGTCAGTCTCTCTGTCTCAGTCACTCCATAAAGCTCTCCTTAGTGGTCCTTTGTTCAACTTGCAGTCTAATAGGTCAGGGGTCAACTGCACCTGAGGGTGATTCCCGCAAACAAAAGCTCTGTGTTTAGCACAACCAAGTGACTACTTCCCTCTCTCCTGTAGTGGAGAGCTTTAACACATGCAGGACAAAGATAAGCAAAATGAGCTTTCTATTGTCAGCCATAATATGTGCACTTAAGTGTTAAAATGCTATTGTTTTAATTTTTATAGGACACTTTTACATTGAAAATGATTTCAGAACAATTTTCAAAGAAGCAGAAACTGTCTTTCCTAGACTGCAATAAAAAAAAACAATGTTTTTGGAATTTAGTATTTGTTAAAACACCCAAAAAAAAAAAGAAAGTAGGCTTCACATAATATGTTTAAGGTATATACTTATTTCCCAAGCCTGTATTAGTGAAATTCCTTAGATAGAAAACTTCTAATCAATCTGACTGTATGATCTGATGAACACTATATGAATAAACTGAATTGAAATTAAAGGGGGGATAGTTTTCCTCAGAAAGATCCGTAGAGCTAAATACAAGGTAAACACACACAAAAAAAACATAAGTTGTAAAAGACCTGAGATTAAAGTTAAAGGTTCCCTGAAGTAGACAAACAGTCATAAAGTATGTGTTCTATATGTTTGAGAGGTCCAACATCCAGATTGAAAATTATTGAAATTATAAATGCATAAGAATGCAAGCTTTTCAGCTTTTTTCCCAAAAACGTTGAAGGACGTGTCATCTAGCTCTTATCAGAATCATGCAAAGGTAGATAGATTGATCGTATCACGTTTTTTGGATAGCTGTTTAGAAAGCAAACAAGCTATCTTAATATTTTTTTTATATTTTAATCTATTTAATTCTATATTTCCATTCCAAACAAAAAGCAGGCTGTAGCATAGCGTGGCTAAAAGCAAAACCTTTTCAATATTCTGAGTCAGGTACAGCAGATGGGAATCAGAGAGCCGCCGTTCATCTGCCCACACAGGGAATAATAGGGAGGTTCATCCAAACAGATTGAATGGAAATCGACTTTTGGGCGCTGTGTTAGGAATGGATGGCAGCAGTTGGCTGGGAGGGTTGTTGGCAGGGGGTGGGAGGCAAATGTTACCTGTCAGGACATGAGCTCTGCAGGTTAACCCCCCATCCCCAAGGCCCCTTTCTTGTTTGCTTGAACACACAAACACAGAAAATTCGTCCCCCTCCACCTGTTCCTTGGTTTGAGAAACAGCAGGGAGCCTCCCTCCACCCGTCCCACCTTTTACTGGCAGCTTCGCTGTTCCACCCGCCCCCTTTTCATCCCTCCTGGCTACATGGATAGTGCTCAAACTTTGTCATGAATGCACCTTTCCTCATTTTATTTCCATATTCTGTTTAATTAAGACATTTTAAAACACAACACCCCTAATAACTATTTTAAAATGGGTATGTAAGGGTTTTTAAAATTTTAAAGGAGCTTTAATTAAGGAAAATAAATATTAAGACCATGGCCAAGAACACTGATGTTATAATAGACAAAAAAATTAGATCTGGGTAATAAACTGAGGATTGTAAACAAATATATTGTCATTCTAAACAGCAGTTATTTCTCCAAATAGTTTGAAGGTATATCCGCCTGTTTGGATCCATCCACCCATCCGTCCATTCATCTCTGTCTGTCCATCCATGCAAAGGTTTCACTTTAGCAGATCATTATCAAATAAAGCAGTTATACATTTTAAAGAATCTGTTCCCTTTTTCTTCCTTCTCTATCCACTGTTTTCAGACACTTTTTGAAAAAGCAGCACTTAATTAGCTGGAAGTTAGCTCCTTGGTTTATTTTGGTATTGAAAGTCTTACCACAGACTATCGAAGAGACCCTGTGGAAGTTCTTCTTTGCTTTTGCAAAACCAATGAATATTTTTTCAGCTTCTCTGTCAGAAGTCTTATAAAGGAGCTGTGGCCATTATTGTAAAATTATGTGTTTTGCACTTCTGGATAATTAGTATGTTTGCAACAGTAAAACCTTTTTTTTCTTTTTTGGTCAAGGGCTTTTTTTACTTTTACAATTCTACAACTCTGTGCAGTAGCCTGGTAATGGCTAAAAAAAAAAAAAAAAACTTACACACATGCATGCTGTAGGTTTTTGTTTGTAAAGACTTCTAAAAACATGTGTCAACAGTTGAACCTTTCAAATCCCTGTGACATATTTTGGAGGTATGTGATTACAGAGTTAGATATTGTGAAAAAAAGTCAACGGTTTACAAGGTAGGACAACTTTAATTAAATTTTTTGCAAGGTAGGACAACTTTAATTACATTTTTTGCAAGGTAGGACAACTTTAATTTAATTTTTTGCAAGGTAGGACAACTTTAATAAAAATTTTTTTGCAAGGTAGGACAACTTTAGATTTGCACCTTACAATGTTTGACTGTTATAAAAACATGATTAGCATGTCTGCAGATGAAACATTAAAACACTAATGCAGAACTAGGAGTGTTTTAACTGAAAATGCCATCTGTAAAAACATTACCTTGTCTTATGTGATCAACTTTTTAAAATAGTCTCTCTCTTGTAGTTTTAAAATAATAAAAAAGGTTTTGCAGGTTTATGTCTATCTTGCCTATAAATCTCAGTAGTTATTCATTCACAGATGCATGAGAGCCTGGGAGCTTTGCAGTAGATTATCAATCTGGATTACCAGGTGAAAGGCCAATGACTCGTTGCAGTTTTCTAGGGTTTTCTTTGATGGAAAAACTTTTGATAGTTTTTTAAAAATTTATTTGATCTAATTTAAATATTGCGGATAAGATAAAAGAAATTAACAACTTTAATTGTTTTTTTTTTTTATTAACAAACGGTCCTTAAATTTAAACAAAGCAAAAACAAAAATGGCATTTTTATTTAGCAAATTAATAGAAATAGAAAATCCCTTTATTGTCCCACAATAGGGAAATTCTCGTGTTTACAGGAGCAAAAAGATTATTGAAAAAATGTCACACAAATGTGGACCTTAGAAAAATGTATAAGAATAACATACTAGTGAAGAGTTAAAATTAACAATAAAATACTGTAAAGTGTTTTAACAATAAAAAACAGTGCGCCTGAAAGGAGCATAGAATTGTAAAGTCTGTTATTCTCTCCTCTTGCGCCTGGAGAATAAAATAACTAATAATGAAATTACGTTGATGATTAATTGTGTAGAAATCAAAAGGGTGAACGAAAAAAAAAAAATAAAAAATGGGGACTGTAAACTTTAGATATCTATTAAAACTGTAATGATCTTTGTCTTTCATAGAAGTTAAGTAAAGCTTGTACTTGACCTCAAATCACATCACATTTCTGACTCTGCTTTGGTCTCTCCATCTTTAAGTTACTGTGCATCACTTTGGGTTAATAACCGCAGAGAGCAAGATGTATAAAACATTAAGTAGATTGTTAGGATCACACTGACCTCACAGCTCAGTACACTGTTAAAACATATAACTATATTTATTGTTTATAATTTAACATATATTAGAAGTTATGCCAATAGCAAAAAATAAGGCTGACAGGGAAGGGGGCCTGAGAGAGGGGGAGAGAGATGTGGGAAAGGACCACAGGCCAGATCCGAACCCAGGTCACCCACGTTGAGGACTAACACCTCCATACATGAGTCGTGTTCGCTAACCACTGTGCCATCAAAGGAGACACCATTCAATTATAGATATATGAAAAAAGGGTAAATATAAGAATGGCTATAGAATGGCAAGTATTTATTTCATTCTTTATTTTCTTTTGTATGTAGTTCTATAAACATCATTGAAGGAAGTAGAGATCCAAACAGACTTTACATTTCTACACTTCTTTCAGTGTTTGTGTATAGGTTATGGTTTCATTCAGCAACTAAAAACATAAATCCACATTCAAAATCATTAGGATGCATTTGATTGTGTAATTAAGTTAGAACCTGTCTGTGTGATTCGACTAAACTGCCTCTTTGATGCCTTCAGAAGAACGGGCGCTAGATATGATTAATTTGATTGAAGGTGGAGGAGTAACTCACTCTGGGTTGTTCAACTGTGTCAAGAAGTAGAAAAAAGCTATTGAAGGTTTAATATAAAGACTTTAAAGATCATACTGCAGAGTTTAAAACTGAGTTTTTAAAGCCTTAAATCTGGTCGGGATGCCGTCTTTGTACTCCTCTGACACGGTAGCTCAAAGGCTTTCTGGAAGAACTGTAACATTCACGCGTGTTAGCATTCCCATACTGCATATGTGCGCGGCTACTAGAGGGGGCATGCTGTTTTACATGGTCTTTAAAAAGTTTCTGTGGGATTAAATGAGGTTAGGTGCATACAACACAGTGCTATTCCCCTCAGGCAGAAGAGGAACCCTCCCAGTATGTGCTCACGCTCCCCGCTAGTCACGCAAGCCCTGTCAGACATAGGTTCATGCACACACTTACCAAAAACCTTAAACAGGATGAGTCAATGTACAACCTGATGCTAAACTGAATGATGTTTAACAGCTTTGGCAGGAATGTATGTGGCTTTTTGAGCTTTTCTGTTAGTTTATTTGTGTAGCATAATTTGTAATTTGATCATTTAGAGGCATAATTATCTCAACCTGAATCGGTATTAGCTGCAGTTCCAACAACTTCTGGGATCAAAAGAACACAATCAACAAATGATAAAAAGAATAACAACTGTCAGTGGGTGTATGGGTGTTTGTTATTGTTCATGTGTGAGAGACAAATGCACAGAGGCTGCATGCTTTACAAAAGCTGCAGGGCACTGCTGGATGAGCGATGGAGGAGACCTTTTCAAATAAGGCCTGACAGATCCATTTGGTTAAAACTCTTCATACAAAAGAAAATCAAAAAATATCCTTAAATCTTCCAAATGTCTTCTTGCTTTTTCATGTGTGCTGTTTTTCACAGCACATGCAGCTTGCAGCTTGCAGCTTGCAGCTTGCAGCTTGCTGCTTGCTGCTTGCTGCTTGCTGCTTGCTGCTTGCTCGGCTGCAGTGCTTCTCAATGATAACGAGACAAAGGCCTCTTCTTTTCGTGTAGCTTCACTCCACTGGAACGTGACAACAAAAAAAAGAGCAAAAACTGCCACAAACAAGCAGGGAGTGATTTTCAACCTGTTGTCAGCTTGGTCATTTAATGTGCCAGTGTATTTTTAGTGCTCTCAGAACCAGTGAGACAAAAAGCAGGGGTCTGGATGCGGGTCAGGAAAGGTCATCTTTAAGTTTTGAATGTCCTTGGCTGCTAGTTGTAATTTCAGATGCCAGGTGTGGGTTTGGGCCCCTCTGAACTCCCCAGTTGCATAAATGCTCTCAGATGGGATGGGGTTAAGATGGGCAGTCCACAGATGAGCTGGTTGGTAACCACAGTTATTCTCATGTTATTTTTTAACAAGTCCAAGTCAGACCTAAAGTCTCTGAGAGCAAGTCCAAGTTGTCTAATGTCAAATTTCCAGTGACGTGAAATAACAGTGTCACACCATACGCCTTATACGTATCTTCTAACCAAATTTGTACATTTTTGATATTTACTGATTTCAGAGCAAGCCATTAACCATATAATGGTATTAGATTTAATGATTAGCCATCGAATATATCCCACCAAGAAAATAAATGTGACTTTGTTTTAAGAGGTAAGCATTGATTGATTAATTGTTTTTATTGATCTCACAGTGGAGAAATGCATTCATTACATCAGCTCAAATAGTCAAAGAAGAGAAATGTGCCAAAAAGATATGTATCTTTTTTTTTATTTCTTTTTTTTTATATAGTAGGATTTATTATACAGGGTTATTTCACAGGGTATTTACATGGGTATTTATATAGATTGATATTGATATGCATATATACGTATATATATGCATATCAATAGAGTTATAAGGCGACTGCCAGAGTTATAAGGCGACTGCCAGAAGGCACAGAAGCATCTGTCCCTGTAGTTACTAAATGATTTAAACCCAGCTCCAAACAAATTATATCAAAAACACAGAAAGAGGCCATCAATGATCATCTACTGCCATTTTTCAATATAAAAAGATCATGAAAGTTTCCTCTTCAGGCAAAATATTTGACCAAAAACATTGTCAATCAACAGATAGTTTGTTGACTCTGTGCCTCAAAACAAAAATCTTTCAAAAATGCAGAATCAGCCACTATTCCTAAGAATTACATTTTCTCAACAAAACAAAACAAACTGTGAACACATGAATGTAGGCCGTGCAGCACTCACAACAAACAAAACAGCAAGAAGGCATCAAAGGGTCAAAGTGGAACAACTTCATTTTGACTTATAGTGCAAAAGAAAATGAAAGACAGGAAGACAACAAAGCAGACGCAGCAAAACATCAACATGTACGCCTTCCAGACAGCAAACCTGCCTGTTATGCTCAAAAAAGAGTGGGCAGAAGTAAATGTGTAAATAAATAGCTGAGTTGGCTGAATATGAGGGCATTAAAATTATAGGGGTGATTTTTCCTTTCAAATAAACAGAATGGTTTTGCTGTAGAATTATCCGTCCTTAGCAATTTTTTTATGTTGTTTTTAATCATTTGTTTCACTATTTAAAATCTTGCGAACCCTTAATATCTATCAACAACCCGTAGCAAAGGAAAGCTTCTTAGCTCCTTTGTTGTAGCTGGAAGAAAAGATTAGGAAAAAAATATGCAATTGGACACCAGTAAAGGTCATCTCTGCTTTGATTATTCTCTGTCACTCGTGTTAAAGATTCTGGGTTATGATGCCCTCAAACAGCACCCTCCTTTATTTAAGGGACTCATAAGTCTCATTCTAACTGCTTTACTGTACCTGTCTGAACTTGCTTTTCCTGAAAATGTCACATCAGGATTTGCATCCCTCTACATGTCAAAGGAGGATCGGACGCTCCAAACTTTGATGCATCATCAAACTAGTGTGAACATGATTTCTCCTTTCATCCCTTCCTCTTTCAATGTCTGTCACTGCTGGACTGATGCTGCCCTGAGCCACTTAGTTCATCTAGAGGCTGCAGGAAGTGATTAACAGTAAAAGATCAAAGACTATGGACAGGATAAACATTCCTCCTCAGGACTTTACTCCTCCGGGGTATGCTGCACCACTTCCTCTTTTTACAGACTGACTGCACAACCCACCGCCACAGCACAGCGCACACATTGTCGCCACATGAGGTCTGACCCATGCATGTGCGTGTGTGTGCGCACGTATTTGAGTGTGTATGGAAGATGGGATGATAGCGAGGAAGAAAGAGGGGCGGTGTGTTTATGTGTTGTGTGGGTATGTGTATGACCCCCAAGAGCCGAGGCAATAACCAGACTACATTTAAAGGCTTGAAAATGATTATGTTGTTACGTTGTGCAGACGCACAGACCAATTGAGGGGCTTAGCTTATGCTAATTTCCCACATGCTCTCAGTGAACCACAGCTGTTTTGCTACAGGACTGCTGTTGGGAGCTGATTATGTGACCCGGCCAGCTGCAGGTGGAGCAGCTAAGGCAAAAAGTGCAGAAACATCGCTGTTAAAAACCTTAAACTATTGAAGGAAGACCCATGAAGGATTGAATTGAAGACTATGAAAACATATGACTCTGTTTCAAGAAAATTATGAAATATTTTTTACCTTTTACACTAACGCTAAGATAGTCAAGAAAGGGTATTTTGATAAAACGCTATTGTCTGCTATCCTGCCCAAATACATCCACAGTAAAGAGCAAGGAGCTAAACTTTAAGAAGGGATTCTTTTTTTTCTTAAGTTGCAACCCCAAATCACACCATGATCTGCGTCATTCACCTAGATGCTTCTCCAGGTCTGGTACAGACCTCTACAGAAGATCGTTCCTTCCAACAGCTAGCAGCACCTACAAAAATTCAATTTAAAAAAGAAAAAAAGACATTAAGCCTACAGTTACTGCAACATCTAATTCCCCTTTGGAATTCATTAAGTAGTTTTGAATTGAATTGAATATTATGGCTCCATATTTTTATAACTTCCTCATGGAATTAAGGAACTTCTTGAAAATAGGAAACAATGTTCATCACTCACAGCATAAACCCAGTATTTTTTCAATGCATGTTAAATATTATCCCACAATTTTTGCTATGCATGTTAAATATTATCCCACAATTTTTGCTATGCATGTTCAATATTATTACGGTATTTTTACTATGCATATTAAATAGTATCC
>NW_015151077.1:408469-409118 GCF_000732505.1 Cyprinodon variegatus | reverse complement strand
GTATTAAATATTATTCCAGTATTTTTGCTATGCGTATTAAATATTATTAATGTATTTTTAATATGCAAATGAAATTTGATCCCAGTATTTTTACTATGCAAATTTCCCAACCAACAGGATTTGTGGAATGTCACCACGGCACTTTTTTGTACTGATATAACAGACAAGCCCTCATAGTGACGTGAGTGAGACGAACATACCTATTAATACACACTCTGTGACGAACATAACTGTGACTAACTGGTGTAACAGAATTGATGACGAAATGGATAAAACTTTTTTACAGTTCCCACTTACTGTTTGGTTTGTCTCAGTTCATTTAAGAGTAATTTTACTTCCAAAACATTCAGTCCATGCAACTGCATTTTTAGTTTCTTTTCAGTAGAAATAGACAAGCATGGTTTAGTTTACATTTAAAACCTGATGTTACAGGGCCGCTGGAAGTAATTATGAACAGGGGGTGCTGTGACAATTTTTTAGTTTTTTTTTTTTTTGGAGAAAAGACCTCTGAGCTTATTGGCCTATTTAAAATACAATAAAAAGATAAGTAAATAGATTGAGATTCACTGCTTTATTTTCATATATACTTCAATGCACGCAACTAGGGTCTGTAACACACAGACATCAGTTCTCAGGTGAATATATTCAC
>NW_015151077.1:403562-408113 GCF_000732505.1 Cyprinodon variegatus | reverse complement strand
GTCACATGTGACTATTAGCTCCATAATCCTTCAATGCAAACCACAAGGAAATTATTATATTATACTATTTAAAATGTATTGAACAGTTCCCCATGACACAAAGAACACAAGATCAAAATAGCACTCTAAAATAGTATGTTGGTTAATTTACACGAATAGATATGAAAGTGCGCTGCTCTTTGAGTTACAGGCAGGGTGCCATGTTTACAGATGTCCAAATGTTGAGGTGCACTCTGAAGTCAAATACACGTAGCAGTAAATAAAAAAGTCAACATCATTTCTCAAAATATTCATAAGAAATTTATAAATTCTGCAAAGTATTCTTAATAAATTTTTTCAATTTCCCTCTTGCCACGAGGGAATGCTGCTGCACCCTCAGCCCCCCCACTTCCCGCGATCACGTGATCTTGTAATTAAGAAGCTTTAAAATATTTTAACAAAAAATGTGATCCAACTGGTTTGGTTCCAGCCCATTTAAATGAGCAAATTATCTATGCCACTGGCAGTTTGAGAAGCTTTTAGTAAAGCTATTAGTGACAAAAGTGAAAACTCATTTATGATAGCATATAAGAACTAAGAAATAATGATGATAATAAGTATGTGCACTTTATTTATGTATTAAAATAAAAGCATAAATAAATAAGACTAAATATCACTCATAAACCGTAGAAAAGTTATCTTGTCTTGATAATACACAATTATGCTCTGTGTGGAGCCTGTAAATAGATACTGAGAGAGGCCAAAAAATTCATTTTTCCATAAGTTAGAGTTTCACACTTTCACTCGCTTCCCATGTCCTTTCACAGAGTCCTCTCTGGTGGCTGTAGATATTCTGTTTTTATGTTATAAAGATGCTTCAATATTGAAGTTCAGTCATTGTGTTTTTCATTTTGGTTTTATTGCATTAAGATTGCTGTTCTCTGCAGCATTCATTGGGCCGGTCTGCTTATATTTTTGTATTTCTGAAAATGTTCACACACAAACAAAATCTCTCTCCATAATCTGTCTTTGTACCAATGTCTCTTTAGTGGCCACAAGATTTGCTTTGCTTGAGCAAAGACGTATGCATGTATTTTAATACATGTGTAGCAGTATTAATGATGCTCTGCCACTTCGACACCATGCTGGTGTGGGCTTGCCAGGAGCCAAAACGTTTAAAATGCCTGTTTAAACTCACATGAGGCACGGTGTAGAACAGCTCTGGTTACAGAAGCCGTGCAACTCAGCGGAACTATTCCACAAGATGGATGTTTGCCCGGATGGTGGAGCGGCCTCCGCATCAAGCTACTTAATTTCACAGGCCAAACAGGAAAAGTCAGGCTCCAGATAGGAAAGAGTTCAAGTCAATTTCAAAATAAAATCAACCCACCAACTGAGACTACTGTCACTAACTCATTTGACTAATGAAAATCAAACTGCAAATCAGAAACACAAGGAAACAGAGGTGCTATAACTGATATTAATGCACATTATTAATAAGCTTTGCCTTAAAATGAGTCTGAACCAACCTAGATCTCTTTTTCTAGCAGTTGTGCGTAATCAGGAACTCTCTAAAACCTGCAGGAGGGCAGCCCTCCAGGACTGACTTTGAGCATGCCTGACCTAGAAGCTCCTGTCTGTCACTCCACATGTTTTGATCTACATCACAGTGAATATGGGCTGTGCCATTGCCCTGAGGAAAGTATCTTCTTGAGTGCTGAATCCCCCCTTTGCAGGGCTCTGCTGTGATGTCATCACAAACTACATCTATGACTGCTAGCAGGGTTATTTGGGATATATATAGATACTGGTTATACACCTTCCACCTCAAAGAAGAGAACACTTACATACGTATATAGGGGAATACATAAACATTGTAGAGTAAAGCACTAAACAGAGTAAAGAATGTATTCAAGTTTTACCTGTACATACTGATCACTCAGTCACTGTTCTGCTCAAGCAGGAAATTGTACAATTATTTCTGTCATGATCTGCTCTGTTAGCTGGCCTTAATTACTCATGCCTTTAACTCTATCCAGCCTTTAATTATCACTCATCTCATCCACCTGCCGGGTTCCCTTATAATGGGTTCAGTTCCAGCTATCATGGCTAGATCATTGGCTGTTTGACTTCTGTTTGTTCTCTGTTTGACTTCTCTTTTTCCTGTCAGTCAGTTTTGTTAACATTAGTTAGTTCCAAGCTTCCTGTTCCAGTGATGAGTTTAATCTCAAGGCAGTGTCCTCAGGCGAGTTATTTTCCCTAACCGGTTGGTGAGAGTGTTTCAGCGTTTCCCTAGTGATTTTGTTTTCCTGATTCCGTTCCCTCTCACCCACTGGCCCTGTCTGTCCCTGCCTGATCTGCCCGCCTGAACCTCAGTTGGACTCCTGCTGGATTCTGCCTCTCTGTGCGTTTCTGTCTGAGCTGGATGCTCGATGCACGGGACTCTGAACCTGTCCTCCAAGGTGCGTTTCTGTCTGTGCTGGATGCTCGACGCATCAGAAAAGCCATGAAAGGGACCATGAAAGGGAATTTTTCCTCTCCACTGTCGCTACAAGCATGCTTAGTGTGAGGGATTGCTGAAGAGTCAATGAGTCGATGCAATCAACTGGTTTTCCTTAAATAGAAAACTTTGAATAAATCTGACTGGGTGATCTGGTTGAACTGTAAAGTGCCTTGAGATGACTTGTGTTGTGAATTGGCGCTATATAAATAAACTGAATTGAATTAAATTGACTCTGAACCTGCCTTCACGCTCTGATGGATTTCTGGAACCCGGATCTGTCCGTTCCTGAGTGGACTGTATTGTTAAATCAGGTAAGTGACTCACTCAAATGATCATCTTCTGTTCAGATGATCTTGGTCACTTACCTGTGTTTCTCTCTACAGAATCAGCGATTGGGCGGTGCCCCGTCTCCCTCCTACAGTCGCATCCACAGATCCTCAGCAGCCTGCTTCAGTTCTGTTCAGTCTGTTTTTATTTTAATACACGTTTTGAACTCTCCTACTGGCTGTCTCACCTTGAATTCTGGGTCCATCTGTGACAGTTTCATGTACATATCATTCTGTCTGAGACCAATGTCATTTGTAGAAATTGATATTGATTCAATATTTTCAAAGATATTGTCAATTTCAGTTTGCTCTTAGTTGTCTTCAGTGGTGCAGGTTTGGTGCAGAACAAAAGTAAACAGGCAAATCTTTTTTACAGTACCCTAATACAGTAATATTGACTATAAAATATCAGTCTTCATATAAAGGTTTACAAGATCATATCCCAATGCAAATCTCTTGCATGACGCGCACAGCAAATTAGGTTGTGCTGATTATCCATAGATCCCAGTATTCCCAGTTGCCCTCCCGACCAAACACCTGAATTATTGAATTTATAGCATTTCTCCCGACATTTGGCTGCTCCCTTTTATCAGCCTCAGCCATTTAGAGACCATGATTTACCACATGATCATAATTGCTGCCCTGATTTCTTCATATCGGTACTTATAACTACCGGTAATATTCTTCAATTCATCGCTTCCTTCATTGGAAACAAAATTGTTACAAATGTAAAACAAATTTGTACATCAACTCTAAATATATTTTAGTGTGTTTCCATGAAAATGTCCACAACAACCCTCTATTATACTGATGAAAACAGGTGCATGAATTATAAGTTGCAACCAAGTATATGTATAAACCCGGACACAGCATCGACATGATTGAATTAAGAGCAAGTATTTGTAAAGGATAAAGTAGGTCAACAATGCAGTGCAAACCTTTGTATGATGGGCATTTACGTTATCATAAAGGACCCAGTTAGTTTAAGTAACTTTATTACCCTTTAATGAAATCCTTATTTGAAAAAAATCTTCCTTTTTTCACCTTAACCTAGATGTGCTTTGCCTGGTATTATAAAATGCTTGATGGCCTGAAGTACGTTTGTTTGACCAGAAAAGCAAAAGCAGGAGAAGATTGTCAGAGTCAAATACTTTTTAAAGGATTTTGAGGGGCACACTTTGCACCACACTGGATAACTGATCCACTATAGGATCCAGATGAACTATTTGAATCAACTATCAAGGTATTCCTGGTTCATATGGATATTTGCGCATTTCTCCAACCTTAAGTGAAATTGAATCCAAGTTCAATAGATCGCAGATCACAGGTGAAAAAGATCTTAGAGAAACAATTATCCTCAATTTGAAGGTTGACAGGAGGAACAGACACTTCAATCATCTCATCTCTTATTCCCCTAAAGTAGTAACTATGGCATTGATTAGATTATCCCAAGGCCCAGCGCTGTAGAAAGAGAGAATTACCACAGACTTTGAACTCTCCGACACCCAGTCACGTGGTTCATGTAGCCCAAAATAAAACATTCACTCAGCGCTGTCAGTTAGTTTGAATGAAGATAAAAAAGAAAACAAATTTCTAATTTCTCTCAGAATGTTTGGTAACAATTTACCAATAATGTTAATTGATTACTTCACTGACTCATAGCATTTTTTTCATAAAACAGAACAGATGGACCCAGTATTAAAGATGAGACAGTCAGTAGTAAAGTTAAAAACATTTATTAAA
>NW_015151077.1:399156-400890 GCF_000732505.1 Cyprinodon variegatus | reverse complement strand
GAACCTTCACAAAACTTCTCAATAAACCTGTTAAACTTTTTCCCTTGTCTCTTTGGACTGGTTTATCTGCATGTGGGCCTGAGCTCTGATAAAATCATGACAAAAATAAAAATTTTTAAATACAAAGTTATTCCTTTTATTATTTCTATTCTTAATTATTCCTAAAGAGTTGATGCATGTGAGTTATTTTAAATGATTCCTCAGGCCAATATACAGTGCTTGAAACAATCAACACTACTAGCTGGGCTCCCCTCTTGAAATACAAAGATTGGGAGAAGATGCACCATCATTGGCCAGGTCATATAACCTGGAAGAAGGTATCACTTTATGGCAAAAGGCTCTTATAAAGTCATGGAGCTAAGATTTTCACACCTGCTCGACTACTGGTCATGGCTGAGATAAGGAACAAGTTTAAACCTTCTGAGGAGGCTAAAAAGAGAAAACTTGAAAGGGATTGTATACAAGGAAAAACAGAGTTGATCTTGCAAAGGAGAAGCTGGTTGTAAAACTTCTCTTTTCTCAACATTATTATTGGATTGGTAAGTTAACATTTTGCTCCTAGTATACAGTCATATACCTTTGTTATTATTTTCTATGTTTAGAAGCTTTTGGCCACTAGTGCCCCTAGTGGCCAAAAGTCAGTGTTTGAAAACAAAATTCTCTACTGTGGGACATTAAATTATTCATTAATTTTATTTCTTACTTATTCAACTGTTAACAACGTTTTGAATGCAAACTTATCACTTGATAGGTTGACTACCTTACCATTGTTGGCTGTGCTGCATATAGAAGCTGCTTGCTGCAGTTTAACAACAGCTGGTTAGCCTGATTAGTTTATTAAAACTGGCTACATGAAACGTCCATGCGGACTAATTTGAGTACAGAGTAGTGAGTTGAACCTCCACAGTGCCAAGAAATGTTGTGAGTTCATCAATTTACTGGAGCTAAAAGATTCAGAAACACAGAATGAACAGCAGTGAATGCTGGAACTATTGCTGTTCCATGACACCAGTGAGTTCCGTATCCCAATCCTCCTACAGAAGTCACGGGAGCTGTCGCCAAACCTCCACCCTAACTCCTAACCCCTCAATCACTTTATAGAGCTGGGACAATATAATGGACTTTATCGTGAACTTAGTAAACGAACCGTTCAGACATATGATCACTACTTTTCACTCCCTGTTGGTCACATGACTCCCACTCCTCGCCTATGTCATCTTTCCTCTTTCTCACCACAATAACAAATCCCATCATGCTTTGGAAGGAGAGCTCTTGCAAAGCATTATGGGAAAGATCTGCTCATCTAGTGACCATGGTTGCACATTTTTCTTCAAGGTGCATTGTGGGGAACTTTGAGTCCACCATTTTTTTTATTCACTAGACATTCGGACACTCATATAAAATTGGCATAAATACTATGTAGTGCTCTGTATAGGGGTTAGGGCGGACGTCCGGACACAGCCTGGGTGTGTCGTTATTCTCTCCCGCTCTACATGCTGCCAAGGCCTTTATCTTGTCAGAATAACAGATAATTTTATGGTCATCACAGTTTAGCACTTCCCCAGTCAATAGTCTAAAACCACAACCCCCAGTATGTAAAGCAAACAGGTTTTCCCTGGTAATGCAAAGTTCTTTTTAAACCTTTTATTTAAAAGTGTTTCCTATAGGCTAGGATTGTCACGATACTAAACTTTTACAACTCGATACCGATACTAAGTAAAATATTCGATACTC
>NW_015151077.1:394684-396007 GCF_000732505.1 Cyprinodon variegatus | reverse complement strand
TTTTAAAGACTACTTTATACTTTTATACTTTAAGTAGTTTTTGGAGAAAATACTTTTTCCCTTTTGCTTGATTAAAGAGTTTATGTTAACTCTTCAACTTTTACCAGAGTGTTTTTAAACTGCAGTTCAATCTGAAAAACTCGCACAAATAGAAAAGACAATTAGAAGAAATTTAATGATACAATACTTTGTCTTTGGCGCTCAGACCATGGCAGGAAACATGGCGGTTAATTTCGATAGATAAACATAAACAGGAGCAAAGAATAGGGATGTTTCCCCCCCAGGCCTGAAACTGGTGGTGGAGTGGAGATAGATGAAGTTGGTCAGTCTGTAGACTGCTGGTTAGAGAGACGGTCTGCTGAGCTTTATAGAGAGATCCAGTGGACTGCATGAGCTGATACTAGAGCTTCACTCAGGGAAGATGGAAGTCCAGCTTGGATAACCCAGGTTGAAAGAACCTGTTCATGATGAGCAAGCATGAAGCGACAGTGGAGAGGAAAAACTCCCCATTGGGAAGAAACCTCTGGCAGGACCAGGCTCAAAATGGCGGTCTTCTGCCAGACCGGTTGAGATAATACAGGGAATGCAGTAAGAGTCCGGGAGTAATGACACTCTGCCGAAGTTTTAGCTACCATGGTGGAGGAAGGGCTGGAGGTGAGTTAAAACGGGGTCATCTGAATGAAGTCACAGCGCATCCACAGCCTGCAAACAGGAGCAGACAGTGTGGATCGGAGGCCTTTCGAGATGAACTTTGGATGCCGATCGGCTTTCATGGAGGTGTGGTTCAAAGCTGATTGGCTGTGTCGCAGGTGGATATAGAGAGCAATCAGTTTCTTTAGTTGAACTTCCGCCTAGGCTCCATTACTTCTACTTAAGTAAAAAATTTGTGTACTTTTGACACCTCTGTTCTCTTTATAAAACCCAAAACATATGAAGATTCTCACACTAAGTAGACACAAAGAAATAAAGCTTTTTCATTAAATGCATGGGATCAGGCTGGCATGAGTTGGTCAGACAAAAGTGTGTGGGTCACTTATAGCTCTTATGTGGGGATATAAACTTTAAGAGGTCCCTATGCTAAGTGAGCTATGGATGGGAAGCATCCTGGTTTCTTTTCCTACCTGTTTCCTTACTGCCAACGCTAATCAGACAGCACTTATCATGGCAGCTCCTGATGGACCTCTGCTTTAGCTTTAAGAGACATCATGTTAATGTCCAAAATCCACTTTTTATGTGACGCTTTATTACTAAAAAAGTGTTTGATGAGCAGTAGTTTAGTTCCGATGCATCTATAAGCTTGTAGCCTATTCTCCTGCATTTACT
>NW_015151077.1:374036-393574 GCF_000732505.1 Cyprinodon variegatus | reverse complement strand
ACTGTTAAGTAGATGTGGAGTCTGTAGCGTCCATGTTAAATGGGTCTAACCTAGCACAAAACTGAAGCATTATATTCAAGATGGGTTTAATGGATACTCAGAAGCTTCCAACATCCAACTCAACTCAGACACCAATGGCAGCTCCTGGTAAGGTGAAAAAAAAAACCCTGTCAAGTGGGAGCTACCAAATGCAGAGGTTCTGTAAAAAGTATCTGGGGTCTGATCTTCAGAAGGTTTGAGTGTCTTAAAACAGTGCAAATGTGTTTATACATGCAGAACAGATCTTTGAAGTAGGTGCAAAGTGATTTGTGTTTGATTTCAGCAGAAATGCGTGTGCAAACTGTTTTTTGTGTTTGTGCCTTCATAAGAATGCAGAACATATTCTAATAAAAAAAACTGTACAAATTCATGGGTGGAAAATATGCAAATTCAAAAAGATTTAAAGACTTAAAAAGATTTTCTAAATTGGAAAACCAACTAAGATTTTTGTTTTTGTCTTTTTTAGTACTTTTGAAAGTCAGGTGCAGCTGACATGAAAAAAAAATCTATGCTAATTGTTGTATATTGATACATTGCCACATGATAAAGAAGGATGATGTGCACATTGAAAGATATTTGGCTGCCAGAAATAACAAAATACTACTAAACAAAAGAAAATATAAATAAACATATTTTTTATATTAAAATATTAAAAATATTATTTTGTATTGTCATTTTTTTTCTTGAATCATTTTTCATTATCATCACCTTCATGGTTTAGAACTTCTTTCGTTTAAAGCCGCTCTCAAACTGCCTGTAGAGAGCTCAGTTTAATGGGTGGAAACAAGTCTGAACATTTGCACAGCAATCTTTGCACATCAGCTGCAGTCCTTCCACTTATTAAATAAGCTTAAAAAAAAAACAAACTACAAATGCAATTTTAGTGCCCCAGATTTTAACTATTTTAAGATCAGGTTCTGGGTGTTTGATATGGGGTATTCTACCAGGTTAAAATGGAAATATATCTACCAGAGGTGTGAATAGTTAGTCTAACTATTCGCACCTCTGGTAGATTTAAGCTAGAAAGTCATTTTATTCCAGCAAGAAATTGTTTTTAAATTTCAACTGACAAAAACATCTTACAAAAGATAAGACTATGTACAAACAGCAATTATTATAGGGAAAAAAGCCAGAAACAGCGAGGATCTTATAACTAAAGGGACCTTTTTGTTGGTCTTTGTTGATATTTCTGATCATCTAATCGGACTTTGATACTGGGAGGACTTTTTGCCATCATTCCTGTTTTTACCTCCCATACAATTTTTTTTAAACTTAATGATCCAAATGGTCTGCCAGTAGTGTTTATGATTTTCACTGCTAACCTTTTTTTTTTCTTCCTACATTGTGTTTTTGAGGTGATGCCTTTACTTTTAACAGTTTACCTACCCCAGTGGTTAAAAAGCACACACAAAATGTCAAATTCCTACTATCACACATTATGCTGTCTTTCTCTTTTTTTACTCTAAGTGAAGGACTCGTCAAACCGGTAACCCTAACTCTGTTCAGGGCAGTGGGGACCCACTGTAAGAGAGCGCTTATATATTTTCTAATATAAGACTATGGTAATGCAGTAATAGACTGATTTATTGTAAAGTTTCATTTCTACTGAGAGGTGCAACATCAGTTTTTACTCATAATCCCTCATCATTGTCCTGTTTTTCCAAACCACAGAGGTTTTAAAGACATCTACATTTTTGCAAATTGTCATCAACCACAAACACTTATAACTGAACTGGTGAGTTTTTGCATCCAAAAAGCTAGTAAAGCAGCAGAGATCCTGATTTAAACAAAACAGGCCAAGAAATTCTTTGCATGATAAAAATAGAAACTGCTTAATCAAGCATCTAGTTCACCAAACAGCACCCTACCTCTGCCCCTGACCCCTAGAGTAAACACAACATGGCTCCTTTCCTCACCTACCCAGAGGGTTGCAGGTGGTCAGCATGGACACCTCAGTATGGGTTCTGACCCGGGGTTCAAGGGTCAGACCCTCAAATGATGGCCTTCCTTGCTGCCTCTAATTGCTGTGTTTATTTTTAGTCCACAGTGGGCCGCGTCAAGCTATTAAAAGAAACATGAACATGAGGCCGTCGCTAATTACAGCTGGACCAAAAGACCCTCACTTTCCCCAATTGTTACCACATGCTAACCCAAGGAGGAGTCTCATCTGTCACCTTCACTGTCTGTCCAGTTTTTTTTAGTTTACAAAGCGTTGCTGGATGAACGCTACAGCTGGTGGATACCGCTGTAATAACCTCTATGATGCTTCAAAAATGTGCTATGTGGGGTTTTCTAAATGTCATCTTAAAAGCAGAAACTAGCTTTAATTTTAGCAGGAAAGTCTAAATATATAGACTATATACTATACCATATAAAACTAAATCATCTAATTTAATTCTTTAGGAGAGTCAAAACAACAAGTTTTATTTGATTGCTTCAGGGGTTGGAAGGATTTTGCTCACACAGGAAGCCATGTTACAGGAAGACAACAGATAAAGCCGATAACACTGGAGAATATCAGAAAATCTTTAAGGAAGCACTAAGTAATTGGGTCGATTTAGGCCCATTTGTGGTCAGAAGGAGGTTGAAATAAAGCAGCAGACCAGGCCAGCTTTAGGGAGATGTTTACAAAGGTTTAATCTTAATAGGAAACTGGTTGAGTGGATTAAAGTAAGAATCCAGACAAACATAATATGTGAAGGACTTTCTTTAAGTCTGATATAGAAGTAAAATACATTTCAGCTATCTTAGCAGGATATTTTAGAAATATGTTAATTTGCATGCTCTAGCTAAAGTGGTGGTTCTCCCAGGTGTTAGAAAACATGTAAATGTACAAAAGTTTCAGTAAAGAGAAGAGTACAAAATAATATTTGCTGAAGGAGCTGCAGGAATTTCCAGCAATAAGTGATTGTAAGTAAGTAAGGTTTTTTTTTAAGGGCACCTTTCTCAGACAAGCGTCACACAATGCTGCACAACATAAGGGAAAAAATACAAAGCAGCATCATATAAAATGCATATAGGCAAAATAAATGCAATCATAGTGGATCATATTCTTATTATGCCTGGACTAAGAAATAAGTTTGCAAGACAAAAAAGCATAAAAACTTGGGTAAAACCTTGTGGAAAATATTTGATGTTGTTGCATGCTTAGGCTACTTTTCCAGAGAATGATTTGGCACAAGCACTAAAGGAAACCATTCTGACAACAAAACATGATAAGGTACCATATATGGGGATTTTCCTTCAAATTATTTAGAGTAATACACGTTTGTTTCATTGAAAAAGCTTCCAGTGTCTACCAGAAAACTAAAGATAAAGAGAGATTTGATCAATCAGCACAACCATGACCTTGTCTATTTATCAACATCCACGGAAGAATGTTATCAGCAAAATAACCTTTAAGTTTTAGAGTTGTGAGGAAAGCTAATGAGGGATTTAGAAACCTTGAAAAGTAGATTAGGTATTTATCAGCAGCTTAAGATTTGGTAAAATAAAAAACTAAAACTAATAGAAACAGAATTCTGAAATTAGATTAAAACTATAAGGATGTGATTCAGAGTATGTATTGTCATCTAATGGTTTTATTAGACTTCTATTTTTCAGTTTCTATCAAATAGATTAATGTATTTAATTTATACTGTACATCACATACTTTAAATTAAATGTAGCACATCTTTTACATCATTATAATCTCATATTTCAGGGGGCGTGTACAAAATAAGTTTCTGTTCTTTCTCTTTTTCCTTCCCTGGTTCTTACGAGTGCTTTAAGAAACAGCTTGATGTCAGCTGTGAATGTAAGGCTGTCAGAAAGGTGTCTGGATATTGTCAAACAGCAGAAGCCCACCCGTTTCGCCTTAACCTGATGGATTGAATTTCGCCTACACTGTGATGAACACAAACCTGCAGCTTCCTGTAGAAATGAATCACTGAAGGATAGAAAATAGGTATTCACTTGAGAGCAACGCATTATATTATTAAGCCTTGTTAGGTGATAATTATGTGATTCCTTTTTTTCATACTTTGATAAAAAATCATCATGAACTTCAGGGTGAACCAGTTATCATGACCAGTTCCCAGAAAGTAGGAATTTGCTTGAAGATGGCAAAGATGTTGGATCGACCTACTTGTCTTTACCAATAATTTGATGTGAACAACATGTTTATTATTTACACTACAGTGTTGTTGTCTAAGGAGCTATTTAAACAGTTAGACAGTAAGCAATATAGGATGATGATAAAAGGTTGTGTTACATTTAATCCTTTACTATTAAAAACGCACTTGTACAGAAACATTATATGATTGTAGGAAACACAGACATAATGCTGCAGGGCAGCCTCAGGGTGAAGCAGCTGCCCTTCAGTGCCGTATTATGGAAGAAATGTGTTTGGAAAGTTACCATCAAATTAGGGCTGCAACTAATGATTATTTTGCAAATTGATGAATCTGTTAATTATTTTTTCAATGAATCGATTAATAATCAGATAGCCAAAGGTTCCTTAAAGAAGATGTTTTACTAAATGAAACCAGGTGACACAGAAACTTTTCATCTTGAGGAGTTCTGGATGGAGAATATTAAAAGACAAAAACTTTTTTTTAATCTTAAATGCAAAATCTTTCATATTTTCTTTACAATCTTGGTATAATTCCTGCTCTACTCCAGTTAATGATTAATCAATTACTAAATTAGTTGATAATTACCGGTATTTAAATAATCCATTAAAATGATTAATTGTTTCATCCGTAGATAAAATACATGAAATGGGCGACACAGAGTAACTACAGCCTAGATGTACAACTTGTATAGTGAAGTTAATATTTCAAATGTTCAGTGTCAGTTCCTCTTATAGTTCCAGTGCAGATGTAAATAAAATAAATTTATTTACCTTTCCTTGAATGTATTATTTTACATGATACAGAGAGAGCATATTAGATTAAAAAAAAATAAGAGTGGGTTTTACCTCTGGTTACCTCTGCACAATTCTATATCTTACAACTTCCCCACTGACTGCAGTTACAACTGCAATTTATTAATGCTTACACAAAATATTTTAATTTTGATTTACCAACCAGCCATATTATCAATAAGCTGGCAATGTCAGCCTCAACAACAAAGGGCTTTAAAGTTGTAGTTGGATTTAGGGTTTGGTAAATTTCATAAGTTATAATACTAATAGTGAGATATTTTCCTTTCACTATTTGTCTAAGATTGACTCATAATTGTAAAGGTTTCACTTCATATGACAGCTGACATATCTTCTCTTTATACATGTTGGGCGCATGTTTCTGTAATGCAATTAGAATTTATTTATATATATAAAAACAAAAATCTTAACTGATAAACTTGCTGATGTGAAGCACCTCCATGTTTTCATCCTACCTGATGGATACAAAAGCATGACAAGGAAAACAGGGTACAAAGAAACTGAGGAAAGAAAGTCTGCAGACAAATGAATATGTTGCAGCTGCATCTGGCAATAATTTGTAATAATGGCTTCTAACCCTGGTTATCTGGACCGAGCAATGTGAATTACTCTTTTATCTCATTGTTGGAATTTCAGAGTCTGTGCTCTGTGAAAGCTTTCATTGTAGAAAATTCTGACATTTTCCTTTTTGGTTGGACTTACTAAGCTAACACCCAGCTGTTGTCAGGGCCTGAAATCTGGACTACATCACCAGCTTTTCTTGCCACTACTGCTGTTGTTTGTCTTTCACTTGTGTGTAACATGGTGTGACTTTATGTGGTTGAGGTAATCTGTAAATGTGCTGTGCAGATGCAGTAGATTTTATTACATTCTTTTTCTTTCCTTCACTAAAATTGTTTTGATGTGTATCAATTTTATAGATGTAAATGTGATGACTTTAGAAAATTGGTTTTAGTTCATCTTTACCTGCAATGTATTAGTTCAAGTTATATACATTGGTCTACAACAGTATTTCTACTTATTTGTAGCTTTTCCCAGTTTTTGATGTTGTGGCAGAAGAATCATGGATAGTTTTTCTTTATCTATAAACATTTAGACTTGTATTTGTATTCACTCTTATACACCAGTGTGATAATTGTCATTCAGAAGTTAGTAAAATACGTCCACATGTGAAATGTAATCTAAGCATGAACACAGCTGTTAGAAAATACATTAAGGCAGCATTATGCTGTGGAGAAAAATTCATTAAACACAGACCAGAATCTTGGTCAATGCTGGGGTGTTCGTATAGTATAAAATAGTGTTGCCTGCCACTGTACAACAATGCACTATACTGTATTGCCTAAAGTATTTCTTCATCTGCTTTTATGTGATCATGAAGTTTGAAAACACCCCATTCCTAATTTATACACTCTTAGAATGTTAGTTAAAAAAAAAAAAACAATTTGGGTAGTTTTCCAACCCAGCGCTAGTTACATATTGAAGAGAACACATGTTGGGTTAATTTAACCCAACTATTTGAGTGGGTTACCTTAATACAACAATTGGGTTGTTTATTATAAAACCGAATCAAGGGCTCACGTTGACTGCACTGTTGGGTTGTTAATATGTTATTATTATTTGATATATAATATATTTTACTAATATATATTACAATTATGTTCATTATTTACCCAATTAGATAAAAATAACCCAATTAAATTACACAACAAGCTCCCCCCTGGCGATTGGGAGTAGGGTTTAAATTGTTGATGGGTCTGCATTCCCTGATATAACAATATTAATTACTCCATAAATATATTCCTCATGATTTATACATTTTTTTATAATTAGATTGTTTTTTAAATAGAATTTAGCCTCTAATTTAATTCATTCCAAATATGTTTTATAAGGTAAAGGCCAGGTTTCTGTGCAGGCCAGTCAATTTTCTTCACACCAACCTTAAAATACCTGCTGCACTGGAAGTGATTGGACCCCGCATTAACTGAATTAGAGTTGTGTGACATTAGAAGTATAATGCATACTTACTAAAGAGTGTGGTTATGGTGTCAAACGTCCATCAGAAGCAGTGGGGGCCATGAGGTATAAACAGTTGGGGTCCTTCTGATCCCACCTAGACAGATATTTTTGGACCCTATCCCACCTGAGTAGTGCCTCAGCAGGACAAATACACCTGGTGCTGCTCCCTGTTGTTTATTTGACCATGGAACCTGGCACACAGCTGGGATGCTGGTTTTGAGCAGGGCTCCAACATCAACATGGAAGTCAAGGGAAACCAAAGTTTGAAAAGAACCTCATAAAATCACAAGTCACACTTTCATGTTTTTCTTCAGAGTGTTGCCACTGAGAAAGGCTTCTGTTAATAAGGCTGCGTTCAGTTATAAATAATGGCAGGCTACATAATATAAAACGGCTGTGCAGCAGTTGCATTGGCCTCACATTTGAAAAATCGCCAAACCAGTAAGGCAAAGAAAAGTCTACAAGGTTGCTGCAGTACAGCATGAAATTTAAGACTTGTGTGTTCCAGACCTCATCTTTGTCCAAAATATTCCCAAGGCCGAATCAGCACTTTGCTTCATGAGACACTCCCAGTTCCTCTGCCACCTCTTAATCTCCCTGAGAAACCAAGGTGAGACACTTGGGGAAAAGGGTCACTGCCCCCTAAGCATTCCAGACTTGGTAGGGGGGCGAGGGTTGGGTTGAAATGGAAGAGCAGGGTGAAGCATTGAGGTAGGGATGGGCATTGTAAATCTAGGGGAGGTGACTTAGTCGGGTTTGGTCCTTTGGCCTTTGTCAATTTTTCTCGTCATTGTTGGCTAAGACTTAATTCAACATTCCTTGGTGGGTGCGTAGTTAAGAAAGGTACCAGTAAGGGGGGAGAGATGTCAAAACAAATGTTTTTTTTCTAAATCTGACTGGAAACAATAGAAGGTGGCCCCTTGAGCAATATTGGGCCTTCAAGACCTTTAGGGCCTCAACCAGAAAACTGCATCAAATAAAGGTAAATGGAACAAACACATTTTATGTGACTCACTAAAAAGTAATAGAGACAATTAATTCAAAAGGTATTTGTTAATCTTGTAAGTTTAACAAATGTAAATAAATCCAAATTCCCCAAACAACAAGTATGGTAGCTGTCAAAACTCTGTGTTATCTTGTTAACTCCTGGTTATTTTTCATAAGAGTCTATTGTTTAGTGTAAAGGAAGACTTTTGTTTATTATTCTGTAAATATATGAGTCTGACTTATGTCTTTATGTTGTAGATTTATAATTTTATGTTGTTTTGATTTTATCTTTTGATTTTTATATTGTTGCGTGATTTAACATTCTTCCTATATAATTTAACTGTACCTTTTAAACCTCTTATAAAGTCTATGGAATTAATAAAATTTTATGATTTCATAGAAAAAAAATCCCACATTTTTATGGTGTAACCTTAAGGAGAATGGAGGGTCAGCTCTATCATATTTGCCTTAATTGCCCCCAAAAGTACAATAAACAAATAAATGTAAGAAGACATTAAATTACCTTATCTATTCATTGTGTGAAATAACCTTCACATTTATTTATTAATTACTTATTTTTTAAAGTATTTATTTATGTGCATGTTCTAATATTTTTGTCTGTTTTATTCTTCCTTTGTATTTATTTAACATATTTACGTATTTCTTCAATGCTATTTATTTCTGCCTGTTATTTTTACATTTTTGTATGGATTTCTTTTTTTTTTTTACAGTCTCCTGTCAGGCAATGTGGTAATAAGAATAAATGTCTTGATGCCAAAAAGAGCCCAACAGATTTTACTTTCACAGGTGGAGCAGTACGGCTATCGCCGTAGTGTTCCGCTTAATTTCTGCATTTAAATATTTATATTTAATCTGACATGTATACTGTGGTAGCTAAAGATCAGAATATGGGATTTCTGTATGGAAGTGACTCTCTGAGTACCTGGAACCAAGCACCTGTAGTTGTTTGTGAGAGTGCACTTGTGTATGTAAAGTCTATCTGAAGGAAAAATGCTCAATAGTGGTTGTGAAAAGCCAAAGATCCCCACCCCCAGAGCACCGAGGCAATCGTCAGGGGACCCAAGGTTGGCGCCCAGGAGGGGCCAACCGAGGAAATCTTACCCCCCACCAAGGGAATGCCATAGCCCTGGGAGACGCGGGGACGAGTCCACCATCGGCCATGGGCCCCGGGGGCCCAAGATCCCAGGGGCACCCCAGCCCCTGGCGGGAGGGTGACACTGCCACACTAACCCATCTAAGGTCTGCCCCCCACACTGCACCCGAACCAGACAGCCCCCAGCAGAAGCCCGGACGGGGCCCACATGTCCCGCACAGGCCACCCAACAAGAACGCCCCCCCCTGCACCACCCCACCCCCACCCTAAATAATTCACCCAGACACTTCCTCCCCCTCAATACACCATTCACCCCTCCATCCACCTTTGGGGAGAGCAAAAATGAAAGCCCCGGCACCGGCCCGCTCTTCCTGCAGGCCCCAGACTTCGGGCGGCAGCTGGAGAACAGGGCTGTGAGAAGACCCCGATCCTCCCTGCGCCCGCTCAAATGTTCTGTTGTTGCGTGTTGTTCTTGTAATTAAAACTGGGAGTACCAAAGGGGTCCAGCACAGTCCACCCACCCTCCGGATGACAGGCGGTGCCAGTGCACCCCCTGCATTGGACAACCCAGAACCCTCGATGTCTAAGAGGGGGTAGTGGGGGCCAACCGAGGTGAGCCCACGAAATAAGCGCCAACCCCCCCCGTCTTTAAAGTTGAACTTCTGCACATTGTACTGCATCGGTCAAATCTGCAGGAGGAGAGGAGAGTCTGAAGTTGAGTCTGAAGTCACTGGCCGTTTCTCAATTCATAAGAACGTGAGTATGGACTTTAGAAATTATTATTTATTTATTGAAATCTATTTTTTTATATATTATATTATATTTTTTTTTATTTTATTCATTCATTACTTAAAAGTAACAACATAATAAAATCATAAAATCATGAAATCATGAATGAAGGAAAAGGAGCAGAATTAAATGAAAAAAACAGCCCTATATCTGCCCCTATTTTTTAATACAGTAAAACTTAACCAACTCAAATAATTACAACCATTAAAAAAAAATAAAAAAAACACCATTACACTAATACATAGAAAATGAGCAACAACAACAAAAAGTGAAAAATAAAACAAGCTATACATCAGCCTATCCACTGTCATATTGGCTCATCTAAATGATCTTCAAGTTTCTATTACACACAGAATAAGTTTCAGCTTGCTTTAACCCACTAATAAGCCTGTTCCACAGATCAACACCTTTAATAGAAATACATATTTCCATAGTCACTGTTCTGTACCCAGATTTTCTGTAAATATCCTCCTTTTAAGTTATACTCACTTTTTCTTTTAGAAAATCTGTTTAGAATGTTGTTTGATAGAGCTTTTTATGTACCTTATACATGTATTTTAGAATATTATACTCTATCAACTCATTAGGTTTTAATGTATTCAACTTAATAAATATCTGATTTGTGTGATGGTAAATGGCATGTACTTATATAGCACCTTTATTCAAGTCAGAAAACTTGACCAAAGCGCTTTACACTACATTCATTCACCTATTCATGCACACACTCACACACTGATGGTGGCAAGCTACGTTGTAGCCACAGCTGCCCTGGGGCTCACTGACAGAAGCGGCGCTGCCGTACCTGGCGCCACCGTACCTGGCGCCACCGGGCCCTCTGACCACCATCAGTAGACAATGCAGGTGAAGTGACTTGCCCAAGGACACAACAGCACTGAAAGTCGGAGTCAGGGCTTGAACCGTCAACCCTTCGATTTCAGGGCAAACTCCTACATCCAACGCCACTTCCACTTATAACTTTAATGTCTCTTGTCTGCAATAAATACCCCATACCTCCACACAATATGTCAGATATGGTACAATCACTGAGTTATTTTTATTTAACCTTTATTTAACCAGGGGAAAAAAATCCCATTGAGATTAAAAACCTCTTTTTCAAGGGAGTCCTGGCCAAGAGGCAGCAAAGTTACATAAGAAACATAGATACATTAAAATAAATGACAGGTGTACATAAAAAAAATTTGAACTTTAAGGATAACTTCTTCTTATTAGAACCATTTTTTTCCCCCACAAATCCAGTTTCAACCACTTCAAGCACCTTTTCTATATTTTCCCCTGAATAAAACAAGATTGTGTCATCTGCAAACAAAATAAACTTAACTAACTTAGACAGTTGAGGGATCTCATTCATATACAAAAGAAAAAGTAACGGTGTGAGGACTGAACATTGTGGTACTCCACAACTTATGTGGTGTATATCAGATTTTATACAGTATTATTTACTACTACAAATTGGTTTTAGATTAGATTTAGATCTCGCAGCGGAGAAATTCACTGGTCACATATTGGCATAGTAATGACAGAAGGTGCAAACAAGGAGGAAAAAGGTTCATTAAGAATAAACAATATATATACAATATATCAAAGTATATACAGTATGTCAAGATAAATAAGGATTAAGGTGCAAGTGTACATGTATCACACACAATGGAAAACAAAATAAAAATAAGAAATAAAAAAAATACAAGGGAGTAGCACAGAGATTTGAGGTGTCATATGTACAATCAGGATGGCTTATAAACAGGTGGATTTACTTTTACGTTAAAGTGTAGTAGGTGAGGAGCAACGGTGAGGTAGTGGTATGACTATTATATTCACATATATTGCACAGTCAGCATATTGCACAGAATATTGCACAGTCAATAAATAAAAAAACTATCATATACACTCACCGGCCACTTTATTAGGTACACCTGTCCAACTGCTCGTTAACACTTAATATCTAAGCAGCCAATCACATGGCAGCAACTCATGTGTAGACATGGTCAAGACAATCTCCTGCAGTTCAAAGCGAGCATCAGTATGGGGAAGAAAGGTGATTTGAGTGACTTTGAACGTGGCATGATTGTTGGTGCCAGAAGGGCTGGTCTGAGTATTTCAGAAACTGCTGATCTACTGGGATTTTCACGCACAACCATCTCTAGGGTTTACAGAGAATGGTCCTAAAAAGAAAAAACATCCAGTGAGCGGCAGTTCTGTGGGCTGAAATGCCTTGTTGATGCCAGAGGTCAGAGGAGAATGGCCAGACTGGTTCGAGCTGATAGAAGGGCAACAGAGACTCAAATAACCACCCGTTACAACCAAGGTGGGCAGAAGAGCATCTCTGAACGCACAGTACGTCGAACTTTGAGGCAGATTGGCTACAGCAGCAGAAGACCACACCGGGTGCCACTCCTTTCAGCTAAGAACAGGAAACTGAGGCTACAATTTGCACAAGCTCATCGAAATTGGACAATAGAAGATTGGAAAAACGTTGCCTGGTCTGATGAGTCTCGATTTCTGCTGCGACATTCGGATGGTAGGGTCAGAATTTGGCGTCTACAACATGAAAGCATGGATCCATCCTGCCTTGTATCAACGGTTCAGGCTGGTGGTGGTGGTGTCATGGTGTGGGGAATATTTTCTTGGCACTCTTTGGGCCCCTTGGTACCAATTGAGCATCGTTGCAACGCCACAGCCTACCTGGGTATTGTTGCTGACCATGTCCATCCCTTTATGACCACAATGTACCCAACTTCTGATGGCTACTTTCAGCAGGATAATGCGCCATGTCATAAAGCTGGAATCATCTCAGACTGGTTTCTTGAACATGACAATGAGTTCACTGTACTCAAATGGCCTCCACAGTCACCAGATCTCAATCCAATAGAGCATCTTTGGGATGTGGTGGAACGGGAGATTCGCATCATGGATGTGCAGCCGACAAATCTACGGCAACTGTGTGATGCCATCATGTCAATATGGACCAAACTCCCTGAGGAATGCTTCCAGCACCTTGTTGAATCTATGCCACGAAGAATTGAGGCAGTTCTGAAGGCAAAAGGGGGTCCAACCCATTACTAGTGTGGGGTACCTAATAAAGTGGCCGGTGAGTGTAGCTGCACAGTGGTTTTTACTGGAGTTATTGGTTTTTTCAGGAGTTATTGTGGTTATAGTGCAGTATTATAGAGTCTGGTGGCAGCAGGAATGAATTACCTGCGGTAGCGCTACTTCTTACAGACTGGGTGTCTAAGTCTCTGACTAAAGGAGCTGCTCAGCTCCTCTACAGTCTGGTGCAGAGGGTGAGAGGTGTTCTCCATGATGGATGTGAGTTTGGACAGCATCCTCCTCTCAGCCACTTCCTCCACCGAATCCAGAGGGCAGCCCAGGAAGGTTTCTGTCCTTCAGGTAACTTTTTGCCTACTCTTACGCCACTCCTCTGATTTATGAAATAAACGTACCACTTATTGATTTAACACCTCGTGAATATAATGAAATGTACCACTAAAATATTAAATGTTCAATCAAATAATACATGTTGCATGAAATACATTAGTTTAAATAAACGTATCATTATTTCAGTCTGTATCTATCTATTATTTTGCTTCCTAGGGTAGACAATGTACACAGTTATTTATTATATTTTTGAAACATTATTTTAGTAGAATGGTGCTGTATTTTCCATAACACCTCAAAGAAAAAAATATATAGGTTATTAAACATCTATATAGTTAGATGTTACAAACTTAGTTTAGAGGATTCTTGACTTAAGTATTTTGACCGCAAATTGAAGTATTTTCAAGCATTCTTAGGATTTTAGAGACAAACTGTTTACTATTTTTTTCTGCATATGTGTGGAGGGTTGTTGTTCAAAAAAAAAAAAATTTAAGTAAATTCTAAAGGCACACAAAATGGAATGTTTTATTATGAGGGCTGCATGGTGGCACAGTTTTTAGCACTGTTGTTGCCTTGCAGCAAGAATGTTGTGGGTTCAGTTCCCAGCACAGGGACTTTCTACATGAAATTTGCAAGTTCTCCCCGTGCATGTGTGGGTTATCTCCATGTACTCCTTTTTTTGCCCTTCCAGGGGCAAAAAAACATGACTGTTAGGTTTAGTGCATCTCCAAATTCTCCTTAGGTGTGTGTGTTCTTAATGTATTGTGCTTGGAGTGAGAGATTACTGTAGCGTCAATGAGTCAATGCATTAAGCTGGTTTTCCTTAGAAAACTTTGAACCAATCAGACTGTATGATCTTGTAAATAAATGGCCTGTAGAGGTTTGATCAAGTCAGAAGACTTGAGCGCTTTACGCTTTATTCGGTCATTCACCCATTCATGCACACACTGGTGGTGGCTGCCACAATGTAGCCACAGCTGCCAAGGAGCTCACTGACAGCAGCGAGGCAGCGGCACACTGGCACCACCCGCCCTCCAACAATCATCAGTAGGCAATGCAGGTGAAGTGTCTTGCCCTGGAACACAACAACACTGAAAGAGTCAGGAATTGAACCGACAACCCTCCGGTTGTAGGGCAAACTTCTGCATCCGACGCTACTCTCGCCCCTGGTTGAATTGTCATTGTAAAGTGCCTTGAGGTGACATGTGTTGTGAATTGCCACTATACAAGTAAACTGAATTGAATTAAAATGTTTGGCACATTTTCTGGAAAAAAAGCTGGACTGACTTGCTCATTGTGGGGCCAGATGCCTGGAATAGCTGTTTGAGTGTCAGGGGTCACAATTAGAATAAGGTGTGAATTGAGTTTAGGTTGGGGTTAGGTATTCACCCATAACGGTAAGGTTTAGTGTAAAGGTCACAGTTATGCTGTAGAAATGAACGGAAGTCAATATAAAAGGCCCAACAAAGATAGTGAGACAAGTTTGTGTTTATAGCCTTGTTTGTGTCTGTATTGCCTTGCTGGACTGGCGACCTGTCCAGGGTGTACCCCGCCTTTTGCCCATGGACTACTAGTGATAGGCACCAGCCCCACCATGACCCTGACGTATCAACTGGAAGGCAGATTGGTTTTATTTATGATCTCTCAGATAAAATATCTCACATGGGGTTATCTCAGAAACAGATGGGGGTGACATTTATAATCTGGTGAATAAGATATAAAAGATGCCTTAAGTTTCAATCAGAAGATGAAACCTTATTTTGTAAATTATTTCATTCATTATTTATCTATTTTAGTAAATGTAAAATGCTCTTATAAAATCATAATAGCTTGTTGACATTAGTACTTTGTCAGTATGAAAAGTTTGCTACATGCACATCTTGGATTTTTGCCATCTACAGGTAATTATTCTTCAAAGGGTTTCATGCTCCTCTTAAAGACTTGGTTGGGCTAATTGCTTTTTAAAACTTTCTTTTAAATAACCAACTTAAAATAACAGCAAAAAAAAATTTTTTTTCATGTGCCTGAAGTGTCTTGCCTTGGACTAATGGGGTCAATTAAGACTAACAAAACCCTCCTCTTGCTGTTTTTCAGATCTTGACACAGTTTTCCCAATCAGAGCGTCTCTGACAGACAGCCAGCATTACAAGCGCGGCTTGGCCTTTGCCGGGTGTATTTTTTTTGAGTTAGCAGGTAAATGGGCTATTTTACCCTTAGGCTTTCTGTCACTGAAATATGAATGTGTTTGAAGTCCGGCAACTCAAACACAGCCTTATGAAGAGGTTACGTGTTTGGCTATGAGCAGGATCAGTCATCCTGTCAATGTTATCTCCCCCATTTCGTCATGCCTGTTCAAGCTCATTTAAATTTTAACTCAGGTGATCTCCTGCTTCTCCAGTTTCATGTTGTATTTTTAAAGAAATGTCAAGTGCATTAGTTGTCACTAATAGTTATGTATAATAACATAATTGGTTTACCTTTGTTTGACTAATTGTGTGGTGTCCTTTCATTCTTATGTAAAAGTTAAACAGATTTTTCAGGGCCTACATTTTGAGCTATTTGCACCAGTACATTGGTCAAAAAGTTCCAAACTATGTTTTTCAAATGGGCAAACTATTTAAGCTCGATCTGTAAGATAAAAGTGCATTTCTTTGGGTTAGGAACAAGAACATTTCCCTTGTAGCGTATCTGTGCAGTTGCCAGGCTGAGGTTTTTTAAGACGTTCCCTGAGGAGCAGATTATGACTAATGATGTCCAACTTAACGTGACTGGAGGAGGCAGCTGGCGAGAAACAGGCCCGGGTTTGAGCTTTTATCACGGGATCTCTTCATGGAACAGACTAAGGTACAAACCCACAGGAAATACATCATTGCTGACGCCAGTCACGTCTGCTACAAATAATCTCAAAGGACTTATAAGGAAATCTTGGAAAGTAGGATTTGGGTTAACACAGCATTTTTTCATATTTGTTTTTTTAGCACTTTTAACACATCATCTTCCTTTGGTACTTGATATATGTTTTCAGGTAGTGTGCTTTAAATTACGGTACTTCCCAGAATTATTCACACCCCTTAAAGATAAGTTAATATTTGTTCATTTATGTTCAGGTAAGTTTGCAGTGATAGACAAACATAAGATAAGTACATAACTGTAAAGGAAAACAATATGGTTTTCAAAATGTTTCCAAATATAAAATGTGAAAAGTGAGTTATGCATTTGTAATGAGATCACAAAGTGCATTCTAGTTGAAACTCAGATTGGGCAAAGAGGTTGTTGCTAACAAAACCTTTCAGTTCCTGCATCAGATTCTCATTTGGTGTAAGATACTATGGACTTATTTCCCCAACGGAAATTTCTTATGATACTTATTTCATTTCAACGAAAAGCTAACACAGAAAGAAAAAGACAATTAGAAGAATTTTATTGATACAATTACTTTAGTCTTTGCTGCTCAAACCTTGACAGCAAACTTCAGTGCTGAATTTTGTCTGATAGGCTTGAAACTATTGAAGTGGAGATAGATGAAGTTGGTCAGTCCAGAGACTGCTGGTTGGACAGATGTTGTGCTTGAGCTGTATTGAGTGATCCACTGGACTGCATGAGTTATACTAGTGCTTCACTCTGGGACCTGGAAGACGGAACTCTAGCTTGGATGACACTGGTTACAAGAACCTGTCCATGAAGAGCAAGAATGAAGTGACAGTGGAGAGGAAAAACTCCCATTTGTGAAGAAACCTCTGGCAGAATCAGGCTCAACATGGTGGTCTTCTGCTGACCGGTTGAGATGAGACAGGGAACGCAGTAAGAGTCCAGGAGGAATGACGCTCTGATGAAGCTTTAGCTGCAATGGCGGAGGAGGGGCTGGGGGTGGGTTGAATCAGGGTCATCCAAATTGAAGTCAGACATAGCGTAACCACTGCCTGAGCTTTGGGTAACAGACGGAGTTGTGGATTGGCCACCTTTAAAAATGAAATCTAGATGCTGATTGGGTTTTGGTGGAGGTGTGGTTGAAAGCTGATTAGCTGTTGTTGGAGGCTAATGAGGGTAAGTAATGAGTTTATTCAATTGACTTTCTGCCTAGGCTCCAATAAAACATTCTGAATCTAGATTCCTCATTGAACTTTCTGCTTTGTTCCTTGTTTTTCTTTGATGCTGTTTATTAATATTCTGTAAAAAATATTCTGCATTTGTATCAGAATCTTAGTCATCATCAGCTATATTGATAAATGTGAGATTGTCTGTGAAGATAAGGAATTTGACTTTGGCATTAAGCTCACTCTGTGTGCAGACATGAAACATAAACACATATTTTGGAGATAACAAAATAAAAGATCAAAGGTACGGCGTGTATTTGTATCTATATGTACAGCCATATAAAGACAAGAAAAACAAGAAGAGGCTTTTGTTTCCCAGTAGAGAAACTGGCTACTCAAGCTGAAAGGCGTTCATTATGACCATCACAGAGACAGCCCGGGGGAAGTCTCCATCATGTCTGTCATTTTTGTTCTGCTTCACCGACATAAAGGTAGAGGTCTAAACAGTTTGCGGCCAGAATGTGAGTGATATGCCGCGATCTTGCTGTCCTTGTTTGTCATTCTAGACCGGTAATGTTCCAGAAAGAAAGGATGGTCAACCCTGAGCATCCTGTTGATGTAATGTAAAGTATATAAATCAGAACAAGGAAGCAAAAAAGTCAGATAGACAACTAAAGCTTGAATTTATTTTTTTTTTTTTTTTAAGATCCGTTTAGGTTCTTGTTTGTAGGATTGGTTGTGATCTGTAGTGTGGAGAAAAGGTAAGCAGGATATTTTTAGGATAACCATGTGGAGTGTTCCCGAGAGGTGGTAAGTAACCAAAGAGACTGAATCTAGCATGGCATGTGTCTTGTTGGATAGGATCTCTGTCTTTTCCTGATGTAATTGATGGCAAATGGTGGACAGGCAGGTGCTGAAGGACTGGTGCTCTAGAGGTAGGTTTGAAGAGCTTGACCCCACATTAAGGAGTTTCTCCTCTGAGCACAGAGGGAAGCACACAATGTTGAAATAAGCAGGTTTACACCAGAACCTGGTGTAAAAACACACAGAGGTAAGCTCCAAGGTCAAATCAGGAGTTTAGTTAGGACTACGGCCAGATTAACACACTGGAAGCGTTAGCTGTCTGATGTTTCCCTCCTAGTCGCAGATCCTTCAAAAGACCACTCTGATTGGGGTAAATGAAGCACATCTGTGGAGCTGCATCTGCCAGTTGCACCCTGAAGAAGGAACAAAGACAAGAACCAAACCAAACCAAACCAAAACAAATGAACACAGCTGAGTGGGTATGGCACCTCTCTGCTGCTCTATCTGGTTTTGTGCCAGTCTCTCACATTTTGTTGATGAGTCAAATCACACTGTGAGGGTCTTCGCACCAAATAATGGCAATAGAAGACATGGTGCTCCTGTGGTAGCTTTTAATTCTTGAGGTCCTGCAAGAAGTACAGTCTGGTGGGTTTGTAGACCACTGCAGGTCTTGAGAAAGGGCATCTTTTTAGCAAGAGACATGTCTTCCTCAGTTGATACAACCATGTTTAGGATTGTGAAGGGGGCTTTTACAGAGGATGCTCTTAAAAAGTCAGTTGTCCACAGTAGGTTTTTATCTAACTCCAGGTGTTTGAGATTGTACCAGTGGACCAGCCAATGTACCTACTTTGTGTCCTGTATTAGGCCAGTATTAGTGGTGTTATCTGCAAACCCCATGAGTTTTAAAGACTGGTTTGCTTAAGTACTTTGTGTTTAAAGATTAGGGATGGAGAAAGAAAGAGTAGACTCTTGGTAGGCTATCAGTGCTGATGGTTGTTTCGGTCACCACGTTTCTAGCTTCAGGACACTGATACTCCAGCAACACTAAGTGAAACTCTTGCGGTGGCCTGTGGATATCATGAAAGCTGCCAGTCCAGAATGTGTACTTCAGAAAGTACTATGCAAATGTACTTACCAGCTAGAGATATTCATGCCCAAGGTGTTCAACATCTGACAGGCTACCCATAAGTGATGTTTGACATGAGCTTTTAGTATCCCAGTAACAGCGATACCAGCAATACCAGCAAAATGAAGGAATCTGAGATCAACTACAGGAAACACAAAGAGGATCGAGCCCCGCTGAGCATCACCAGTCCTCAGTGGTTGTCTTCTTTTAGATTCCTTAGAACACATATGTCCACAGAAATAAGTAAAGCCTGTTCAGCAAAAACTCAGTTTTCTAAGGATACTTATAGAAAATCAATTAGTCTGTTGA
>NW_015151077.1:362733-372996 GCF_000732505.1 Cyprinodon variegatus | reverse complement strand
CTGTAATTATTACACACTGTAGCTTTAAGGCAAGGCTTAAATCATTCCTTTTTGATAAAGCTTATAGTTAGAGTGGCTCAGGTTATTCTAAGTTATCTCTATAGTTATGCTGCTATAGGCTTAGACTCATGGAGGACACAGGGACCCCCATTTCATCATTCTGCTTTATTCTATCTCTATTCTCCCACTCTGCAGAATTTGTTAGTTCAATTTCTAGCTCTTTCTGCTTTTTCTCATTGTAACTTCATCTGGCCTGTTTCTGTTTGGCTGTGACTCCATCCTCAAGAGAAATATTTGCTTTTTTTGCTGCCATCAACACCTTTGTTTATAGATGTTTGAGCTCTGCCTATTTTTCAGTGTACGGTAGGCCTTTTTCTCTGACCGTGACTAACTGGATGTGCTCTCTTCATCCTCTTGCATGGGTGCTGGTTCAGAGCCCGTCTGCCTGGCTGTGTGTTTCCTGGTCGGGCCGCCTTTTACAGTGCCTTTTTGTATCTCTGCTTCTGTCTCCTTGAACCCCAGTCGCCTTGGCAGATGGCCGCTCACACTGAGCCTGATTCTGCTGGAGGTTTCTTCCTGTTAAAAGGGAGTTTTTCCTCTCCACTGTCGCTACAAGCATGTTTAGCGTGAGGGATTGCATTCGAGTCAATGAATCGATGCAATCAGCTGAATTGAATGGGCGCTATATAACTAAACTAAACTGAATTGGACCAGGTTTTCCAGAGGCAAGTTCTGAGAGCTTGACAGGATACTTCTCTTGGGTCCACATGAAGGAGTTGAAGCTTTGGAGATGATCTTGAAAGAAGCAGCATTGCACCAGAACACCAGGGAAAGGAGTAAAAACATGCAATGGTAACTTTTGGGCTTTATCAAGGAGTTTTAGTAGGTGTTTGGCCATATTAATACCCTGGAATCAAACTTCTGCAATAATTCTGGAGCTCTTGTTATGCTTCTTTAAAGTATTATATTTTTAAGATAGTTTTTTCTACCCTTCTGATTTACGATGTTAATTGGCATGAACACAAACCCATTGCTTTTCTAAATTAGTTTAAAAGCTAAATTGATTGCACTCTAAATTCTTAGGATACATATTCATTATCAAACCTAATAACCCACATGAACTGTGATATCACTGGATCTTTTAATTGTAATGGTTTTCAAATAATAATATTTTTAGCTTTTGCTTTTATTTTTGAATATCTTTCTTTATTCTTATCTATTTTACTTGGTACACTTTCATGTCATACCCTGCTAACATGAAATAATTGAATTAAAGAAACTACATGTGATCAAGTAATTTTTTTTTCAGTGTAGTTATTTGAGTGATGCATATTAGTTAGAATTAATGTGTTTATTTCAATTAATTTAAAGTCAAATTATTTCTTTAATAAATTTCAATTATTTTGGATTGTTGTGTGTTATGTCTACATTACTTGCCGTTAACCAAACAACAGAGCTCGAATTACTTCCTTGCTAGACGATATTGCCAGCATGAGGTGTCTCAAGAGAGCAACGGCAATCCCTGCTGGACCCTCAAACCCGGAGCAGCACCTGTTCGCAGGAGGTACAGGTGCCTAACTAACAGGCTCAGGAACAATTTTTATCCCCGGGTTATGAGGTCCCATGACTTAATAAAGAGAGTGAATGCACAGTGTTAATTATGAACATGTACATTTATTTTTAAGTTGATTTTTTAAATAAAGTTTTTTTAGTTAGCTATTTATATGACTAGCTATTTATATGATGGCAATGCACTTCAATGACACTGTATTTGTGAATGTGCATGACAATATATTGTATTCTTGTGCAGAAGAAAATGCTCCTACCTCATCTTCGTCACAGATTTGATGATCAAATGTGAGCCTCAGTGGAGGATGTCAGCAGAGGTGGGTAGAGTACCATAAAGTTGTGCTCAAGTAAAAGTAGCACTACTTTTACATTTTTTTACTGAAGTAAAAGAACATTTAGTCATCAAAGAAATGACTCAATTGAAACTAAGAAAGTATTTAATTGAACGGCTACTTAAGTACTGAGTAATTGTTGAATAATAACATTGTTGAATAATAAATGATGCTGGCAAACACACTTTATGTGCAGGTTCTTGCATTTTAAAGACTAAATGCTTAAAGAATACAAATACATGTTATGAATACAAAAGAACAACTTCATGCAGAAGAAATATTTCTACAATTTTTTTTTCCAACATAAAACTTAGAAAACAATTCCTTGCAATGAGAACTGCATATATGTTAGGGCAGGGTAACAACCTTCCACTGTCAATATCTTCTGTTTACTGTTTGTTTACCTGGTTTTGGAATAGTTCAAATGATTCAAACAGGACAGAGAAGTCAGAGATTTTACTTAATTAGGAATACCGATACTTTACAGGAATATTATTCAACTACAAGTAAGAAATACTGAACAGTAAACTTACTCCAATAAGTATGTAAATATAACTGAATACATCAAACTAATTACTACTCACCCCTGGATGTCGGAGATGATAAAGTCCAAAACAGGATCCCAGCATACTTCCCTAAGTGGTCAAGGTTGTGCAAAATATGGTGCAGCTCTGGTGTGACTGGATCCTCCTCTGACCTGTTTGCCCAATAAGAAAACCACAGGGGGCCCAGCAGGTAGCCTGTGATGTGCTTCAGGTGTTCACACAGAAAAGCAGGTTTTATCCTCACTGATGTCCCTGCCTTGGTCCGTCAGTGATTTAATCATGTGATGGGGACTGAGATAAATGTGGAACCTTTTTTTGGCAGTAATATAACACACACAGCTCCATAGACTTCAATAATATCAAGAATATATATATTTGTTTCCAAATAGGTAAACCCTCAAAAATTACACCTGCATTCGATGCAGGTCGAGCAGATTCTGCAACCGTTTCTTCCCCACTGCCATCAGACTGCTGAAAAGTTGGAAAAAACTCTAAATCATGTCACAAACTGCATCACACTGATAAGACCAAACCAAAAATACTGCATATTCTCAACATATATATTAGTGCTCAGATCTTCCATCAGTTTTTTTTTTACTATTCTCCCACACTGTTTACATTTGATCACTGCTGAACTTTATGGAATGGAAATGTTCATTTACTGTCTGAAAAGCTGTCGTTTTGTATAAACTCTGTGTATACAAAATCACAAAGTTATCTAAGTCATCTCTTTCACTTCTGTACATACTTTTAAAATGCCTTTACCACAGATACAAAGACATTTTCCAAATATAGCTTCACTCAAATTGCTACCTGTTTTAATTTAAAATGTTTGGTTTTAAAATCGGTTGTTTGTTTTAAAACCTAAGATGGTGTCAGGACACAAAACAGAAGCACCCAGTATTCAAAGCAAGACAGACAGTGGAATAATTCAAAGCATTTATTTAAACCAGAGCAGGCTGTGGGTCTGAAACTCTGTTGGAGAAAAACACAGGTTAGTGACCATGATAATCTGACACAGGATCATAAGGCATTGAGTCAGTCCATTGCCAGAGAAGAAGAAAGGATCAAGCCAGTGGGCTGCCAACAAGTTTTGGTGGGCGTCGCCCACACTGTCCCGGAGTCTGAGACAGATCAGAACAGGAAGGCTCAGAGGTCCAGGAGTCCAAAACCCAGCAAGGGACACAGACCAGAACAGGAACGGGCTGGTTCAGGGCTCCAGGAGTCCACAGACAGCCCAGGCAGACCACCCAGATGGGAAGAGGCAGGATCAGTGGTCGAGAGGCAGAACAGGTCAGGATCGGGATATCAGAAACACTATGGCACGCAAAAATAAAACTCTCACCACTGGCCCGCGAAAACTAGATAATCTGGCACTGATAGCAAGTACATTAAATAGAGGACGAAGCAAGTGGATCAGATGAGCAATGGAATGAGCAATAAAGCCAGTCAATCAGAACATATGGATCCTGGCCCTCCACATCTTTCTGAGCCTCTTACTCCCCACTTCTTCCAGGAATCTAGGATTGTCGAAGCAACTGTTGCTTTCACTTTTCAGAGCAAAACTTGTTCTTTTTACATTTTTTGTATGTTTTATCCATCGGAAGTGCTTTACATTGTCCTTTTTGTAAAAATTGTAATTTTAATAAAGAATCTATATTATTATCTTTATTTGAAAGATCAAAGTGAAGATGGGGGCCCGTTGGTCAGGTAGAAGGTGGAAACCCCATTAGGTCCCAGAGCTTTCCAGGCCAGCTGAGGTTAACTACCAACAGGTGGGCTGTTGTGGGTGTAACCTGACAAGTGGGCAAAGGTTGAAGGGTTTGAATACTTTGAATGGTATTGTAACATGATGAGACTTCAATGCAGTCTGATTGATCCCCTGTGAGATTTTCTCTCCTGTGATCACTTTTGTTTGCCTCCCTGATCCCCTATTGCAAAACCCTGTTGTGTTAGCTGACAAATAGAAATAAGTGATCAGTAATTGTTATGTGGTTATTTTGCCTCCCCGGTGTTAAACCTCTAAGTTAATTTAAACACAAACTCCCTTTAGGTAAGTCATCATGCTTAATTGAGACCTGGGACACTTCAGAGGAAGATGATTTGTATTTGATTTCTTCTGGTGGTTTGTTACATGGCATCTGTTTGGCCAGCATAGATGATAATAATAGATAAATCATATGCAATACTGTGCTTGTGGGAAAACCACTTGTTTTGATACCAAACAAAGAAACATCCTTATGTTTAAACGTAATGTGGCTATTTTTAGAGGACTGATCAAATGCCCCATATTCCTTGACAAAACCAAAAGGGCTGATGGGAGAGCAGCAGGTTTGGGAATAATCTTGGAACCGCCCAGGTTGCTGGAGATGCCATTCACACGTATCCCCTAAGCTGCTCGCTGTTGTGTCTTGGATGTTGAAGAGGAGCAGAAGAACAAGAGAATTATGACATTATGGTTTGGTGGTTGAGCAGTGGTCCCAGCTTGGAAAAGAATCAGGAAAACTACACAATTAGGAAAGCAATCCACTAAATGCACAGTAGTCTTAATGGCTCTAGATCAGAGGTTGCTGCAGAATTAACTTAGGTTTCGCTTTAATCTTATAAAGATTGTCTTCCATCCCGCTACATTCATTTTTCAAGATATATTAACATGGGCACATTTTCTCTCTCCTTTTTTATTGTAGCAATGTCACGATGACAGCAGATATCTTAGTGAGTCAGTTTGCAGGTGTCTCTCAGAGGTACTCAAAAATAAATAAATGATGCACCTGCAGTTATGTTTCTGATTGGATTTGTGTTAGAATATGATATGCATATTGATGAAGGCACACACAAAAATGTTTTGCACACTGAATTGCAAATTCAAGTAACTTCGTGCCTTCTTGAAAGCTCTACTCTGCGCAACACATCTGTTATCTTAAGATGCACAAACTTTCTGAAAATCAGCCCCTATGTATCATATCTCCACACAACCTGACAGGTGTGCTTTTTGTGCTCAACATGTAAACCACACCCTCCAGAGTATTGTATTGTATCCTCACACAGACCCCCAGTATATAGCCTGTTGTTTGTCTGGAACTATTTTAATCTTAGCAGAATGAGGAGGTGACCAGGTGGCCTTCTGGACCAGATTTTAGAACAGGACAAAAAGTGGAAAACACCTCTGAATTGGATCCGGATTTTGAGGAGACTAGTTGATAGATGAAGAGAGACACTACTGAAGAGGACACACCTAACGACCATATTCCATACCAAGATGGGAGGTTTGATCAGGTCTTTACGGATGGGGGGAGTTGTAGCGCAAGACTGGAAAATATCATAATGATGAGACCAGACTTGCATGCAATGCAAAATCTGAGGTGAAGAACATCAAGTTAAGCTTTCTCTTATTTCATTACAAGAGTCCATTGAAGGAGTTATTGTACAGATGACAAACCTGGAGCTGTCTGAATACACCTTTAAAGAAATGCACCTAGAAAGCCTATATGTATAGCACAATTCAGTACAAAGACAATTCAAAGTGCTTTACATGAATTAAACAATAAACTAGAAGAAAAAAATGCAGACTCAAAGCAAACTAGATAAAAAAAACATGATAAAAGCAGGTAGTAAAACAAATAAGACAGAAGGATCACAAGTGGATCTCTTATACCCCTTTCCCAGTTTAAACCCAGGAACAATCTGCTTTTAATGGCAGTGGGAACAACTCACTGATAAACGATGCAAGCAACCCGATCATGCTCTGATCGGCCTGCTTTGGGAACACCAGAACCGGGTTCACATGCTAATTTACATGATACCATAGAGTGCAGCGTACGAACATCAACTCTCTCCAACCACATCTGATCTAACAAGCCCTTACCTTAGATAAGCATGGCGCAGCTCTGGTGAGAGCGATTTGGAGAGATAAAAGAGCGAAACAATAAAGCACACCTGTTACACCCTGGCTTACTTACATGTTGCTCTCCATTGTTTACTTTCCTGATTTCTGTTACACTGGTGACAGCATCAACGCTAACCCAGAATGATGGTGTTAACAGACATGCAGCCGGAGAAGGAAGAGAGGCCATGCAGCTGCTAGCAAGGGGTTAGACCCAGCTTTTTTTGCCAGTTAGAAGGGAGCCAAATGGCGATTGTTAGCGGGTAGAGTCGTGTTTGAAAAACACACTATTTTCAGTGGGAATGTGTTAGTTGATTCTTGTAGGAGCGGATCCTTTAACCAATGAAGCTACAAAGATTTTGTTGGATGCAGAGTCTGGCAGGCTTGAAAGTTCTGAGATGACAGTTGATGAATGTCTTGTTACTTTCAACATAACCGTTCTTTCAAAGTGTACCTCACAAGAAAACTAGGGAAGTATGGAATAAAGATTCGGATGCCATTTGATGCCAGGATTGTGCTTTCACATGTCTTATGTAAAACATACATTTCGACATTATATCATCTGTTTGTCCTTTCAAGGTGGTTGTTGCCTTGAGATGACTTGTGTTGTGAATTGGTGCTATATAAATAAACTGAATTGAATTAAAGTGAATTGTTAGATTTAGCCAATAATTTGAGACATTTTCTAGACATCTAAAGAGTCTTTTTGTGTTAACTTGAAAGCAGTTAAAGCAGACCGGAAGACTGAAGTATAGGGTGGATAATTGACACAACAGAAGGATTAAATAAACCGAAAAACATTTTCTTTTATTTCGCTGTACATACTCCAACTGCTATGGATATTGTACCTATTTTAGATCAATTTAAGTAAATAATTTTGTCTTAGTAGGTGTGTTATAGTTCCACATTTATCTTGGGATGCAAACAAAACATATAAAAAATATCACCATATAACCAATCACCATAAAAACAGGCTCTGAGCACAACATCATTTTTGCAGCAACTTACAACTTTATTGACAGCAAATTGTTAGGCAAAGTTGTCTGGCACTTTAATTGAAAGTCTGATGCACACAACAATCCTATGGTGGTTTTAGAACGTAAAACATGTTTATGCCTCTGTTTCAGATAAAACATCTGCTCTCTAAAACCCAAGCTGCATTCCTTTGCAGTCCTGCAGCATCCAGGTGTTTGTAACTATTGCATCGGTGCCCCATCCACTGAACACGACCTCTGTGAAACTAAAGCGTTGTGTTGTTCCCTCTCCATGCTCCACAAGAATGTCACGGGAGAATGACCCATCCAAGAGGTCAGTCCAGCCCCAAGACAATGTAAAAGATGCTTGAAAAGAGTCATTCCTCTGTAAAGCTGGAAGCGCCTGATTAATCAAAGAGGTTTTAACACAAAGACAATATGTGTTTTTATAGTTGAAGTCCTTTATTATTCATCTTTTGACTTTGTTCACAAAAATAAATCGCCAAAATGTGGCAAGAAATGTTTGACAATAGCTATGCTATAGACTAACTGTGCTATAGGCTAGCTTTAAAAACTTGTATTTTATTTATTCAAGGCATGCATTGACAATGGCAGTCGATTTAGCTTCAACTGAAATAGAAAATAATAAGAATGAGAAATTAGATTGTGTTCAAACATTGAGTATTTAGACTTGAACAATGCACTATAAACTGTACTTCAAGTTAATACACACACACCATAAAAAAAAGGATCATGGTTACAAATATCATACATATTTTCAATCTCATTTTCTTCCATTTTTACGGGAACAGTGAAACTAAATAGGATCACTGATGCAATTCGAAGGGACACTGTCTGTACAAAATGTACACCCTCTTCTGACTTTCAACCAAGTCAACGAGGATTTCTTGAAAGTCAACATTCATGAACAGTTAAAATGCCTAGTTAAGTGATTATTTTCCTTTTAGTTTAAAAAACAGCTAAACAGGATGTAACAAATTTTCTAGTAATTATTTTTTTAAATTATCATTTAAATATTGAAAGTGTTGAAGCTTTCTGCTGGCAAAATCTATGGGTACTTCACCAGTTTAATAAAACCCCTCTCATCCCAGACATTCATGTCCACTTGCTAAGAGGTCATTTTTGAGGGTGTGTGTGTTTACTCGCTGCCCTGTCCAGTTGCATACCTTATTTGACAATATAGCTAATAAAATCTCCTTTGATGTTGCACCCAGAGGCTTCTCCTTGCAAAAAGGACATTACTCTAATTCATTGCCAGACCTGCCTCTTCAAAGCTCAGCAACTTTGTGCTGAGGAAACCTTAGGCCCCAACTTAGGCCCCAGACAGGCTCTTTTAAACACCCGCTCACCCCCCCGGGGCTCTGAGGTGGTGGCTGGACGAATCCACATAAGTCACGGTAGCCTGCACGTAATCCCCCCCACCCGCCCCTTCTTCCTGAGCCCTGCAGCACCACACCTATACCCCTCAGGTGACAGGTGGATTATTGAGCATTGGTATTTCAGCATTATCCTGCCCTGGTATGAGCACTGCTTCAGTGTGGGAAAGCATTGTTTGGGACTTGCTGATTTTCCTTTTTTTTTTTTTTTTAACAGCTTGTTGTAAATGTAAAGTCATTTGTGCCACTGTAATGTAGGGAGATTAAGATTTTTGTTTGAAAACCATTTTTTGTTCCCTTACCATGTAGTAACCACAATATCACCTTACAATGGGATGTTTGTTGCTGCTTTGTAATCCTTTGTTATGACCTCAAATGTATGACTGCTTGGCCAGTCTACAGCCAATTGAGCCACTTGAGTTAAAGAGCGATGGTTTAACTAATCTGTCATTGTGACTCTTAAACAAAATACTGTTTCAAAAATCTTGGTCTTTCTGTGACCCAGTGAGTCAAAGCTGTCCAAACAAACATTGCATTTGATTCTAGTTTTTGTTTTATTTTGAATATCTAGTTTTTTAAATGGTTAAGGGAAAGGAGCTGGAACAGAAGGTAGGGGCTATTATTTGATTCATTTAGATCAAGCCAGAGTCTGACCATGTTCTCCACTTTTATTACCTCTTCCAAGGAAGTTATGTTTTAAGGGGGGGTTGTGTGTGTGTTTGTCTGTCTGTGCACAGGATAACTTGAAAAGTTATGGATGGATTTTAATGAATTTTTTGTCAGAGGTGTGCCTCTTGTCAAGGAACAATTCATTACATTTTTGGTGATGATCCAGTTAATAACCTGAGTACAGATTTTGGGATTTTTTTTTAGAGTGTTCTGAGTTAGGGATATTTGGCAGAACAAGCAGTTCCCCGCTAAATCATAGGGTGGCAGCAGTGACTATCGACAGCCTCAGCATCAAAAAGTCAGGAGATATTTCACTGAAGATAAAAACACAAAAAGTTTTTTGGTTTGTTAGCATGATCAATTGAAAACTTATTTACAGATTTTATTTTAATAGAGCTGTGCCTTATGCCAAGGAACAATTCATTTAAATATGGTAATGATCCAGATCATCTGTGAGTTTTAGCTGTAGGTATAAGTTACAATTTGCGGCAAGATTTTCTGGTTGACGGAGGTCTACCGTCTCCAAGTGCTTTTCTACTTGTTGATTTGTTACCCATATTTGTGGCAGGAAGGTTTGTGGTGCCTGTAATGGTGGCAACCAGGAAGTGTACACCAGGAGTTAGGGTTGTTAGGAGCTCTTCTTACCTCATCGTCTGTATGTCCTCAGTGAAAACTCTCTATTCCTCATTTCATTTCATTTCAATTTCTTTTCTATACCTACCAGTGGCCCCGTTTCACAAAGCAGGTCTACTAAAATGTCTATGTTTTTTAAACCTTCCTTTCTTGTAGAGAACTTGTTCAACCTCTGTGTCTGTTACCGTTATGACGTTCTCCCCAGAGCTAACCTAGTCAGGAGCAGGCTTTGATCAATAAAGCTGGCCGGACCACGCCGAT
>NW_015151077.1:350482-362230 GCF_000732505.1 Cyprinodon variegatus | reverse complement strand
ATGCATCAACTCTGTAGGTCATAAAGTCTAGTGTGCCTTTATAGCCAATCACATTGTTTTATTTCCTCAGTTAGTCAGGAGAGTTTTGTCATACTGTGAAAACAACAAAAAGGAAATCAGTCCTTTAGGTCCTTTAGACACATTTGGCAAAAACATAAACACAGCATGTGTTTCTGATGAGATCTAATTAAAGAATGAGTGGCATTAATTCACAGAGAAATAAATATTTATAGGGAGAGGGTTCTCAGACTGAGCATGTCCTTTTCACATTTGTGGCATTGACTTCTTTAACAGAACTTCATATTAGTAAGAGAAGATTGATGTGTATGATAGCAGAATAATAGAAAACAACTGCAAAGTCAATCACCCCCTAAGTATTTACTATATAATGTAAGACATTATCAAAATGAGGATTTATCCCATGAAAAGATGCACTGTTCATACCTATTTGAACAACATTTACATGGATTTAACCTAAATATAATACATTGCTAAAAAAAATAATTAAAGAATCCCTTTGAAAATACATCAGATCTCAATGGGGCAAAGAAATCATGCTGTTTATTTATACTGATATTGACTGGGTGATGTGTTAGGAACAAAAGGATGCCAGACCATTTGATGGAAACAGAGGGCTGAATTCAAAGACCCCCTAAAAATTACAGTGAAAAGATGATGCAGCAGGCTAGTCCATTTTGCTGAAATTTGATTGCAGCAACTCAAAATTGTAGTCAGTAATTTGTGTATGCATGCCTGACAACGTCGGGGCATGCTCCTAATGAGACGACGGATGGCGTCCTGGGGCATCTTCTCCCAGATCTGGACCAGGGCATCACTGAGCTCCTGGACAGTCTGAGGTGCAACCTGGCGGCGTGGGATGGATGGAAACATAATGTCCCAGAGGTGTTCTATTGGTTTTAGGTCAGGCGAGCGTGGGGGCCAATCAATGGCTTCAATTCCTTCATCCTCCAGGAACTGCCTGCATACTCTCGCCACATGAGGCCGGGCATTGTTGTGCACCAGGAGAAACCCAGGACCCACTGCACCAGCATAGGGTCTGACAATGGGTGCAAGGATTTCATCCCGATACCTAATGGCAGTCAGGGTGGTGTTTTCTAGCCTGTATAGGTCTGTGCGTCCCTCCATGGATATGCCTCCCCAGACCATCACTGACCCACCAACAAACCGGTCATGCTGAACGATGTTACAGGCAGCATATTGTTCTCCAAGGCTTCTCCAGACCCTTTCACATCTGTCACATGTGCTCAGGGTGAACCTGCTCTCATCTGTGAAAAGCACAGGGCGCCAGTGGCAGACTTGCCAATTCCAGTTTTCTGTGGCAAATGCCAATCGAGCTCGACGGTGTCGGGCAGGGCCCACTAGAGGACGTCAGGCCCTCGTGAAGTCTATTTTTGTAGGCCTCTGGCAGTGCTCCTCCTGCTCCTCTTCGCACAAAGGAGCAGATAGCGGTCCTGCTGATGGGTTGTAGACCTTCTACAGCCCTGTCCAGCTCTCCTGGAGTAACTGCCTGTCTCCTGGAATCTCCTCCATGCTCTTGAGATTGTGCTGGGAGACACAGCAAACCTTCTGGCAATGGCACGTATTGATGTGCCATCCTGGAGCAGTTGGACTGCCTGTGCAACCTCTGTAGGGTCCAGGTAGCGCCTCATGCTAACAGTAGTGACAGTGACCCTAGCCAAATGCAAAACTGGTGAAAAATAGTCAGAAAAGATGAGGAGGGGAAAAAATGTCAGTGGCCTCCACCTGTAAAACCATTCCTGTTTTGATGGTCGTCTCGTTGTTGCCCCTCTGCTGCACCTATTGTTAATTTCATTAACACCAAAGCAGCTGAAACTGATTAACAACCCCCACTAGTACTTACCTGACCACATCAATATCCCAAAAGTTTAATTAATTTGATGCTATACTCTGATTACAAAGTGTACCTTTAATTTTTTAAGTAGTGAACATTGATCCACTAGTGGTCAAGCATTAAATTATTTCCACCCCTACTGTAATTGCAGTTACAGCCTCTGGCGGGCTATTTTAATATTCATTAGTTTGTCTGAATATGTATTTCTCATACCTGAAAAAAAATCCTTGTCAAAATGAACATTTTAAACAAGAGGAAATTTTTAATATCTAAAATAACCATTCTGAATGTATAAAAAATACATTTTAGCTTTCCATATTCCTAATGTTACAAGTCAATTTGTATTATTTTTGCCACAGAATAAATGTTTTTTAGATGTCATAACATATTAAGTCAAGTGCGATTTCACAACACATGTCATCTCAAGGCACTTTACAATTTAACCAGATCATTAAGTCGGATTGATTCTAAGTTTTCTATCTAAAGAAAAGTAGCTGATTAAAAGTTAGAGGTTGAACTAACAAATACTGCAGAATGGGACAAATGAGATATAATGAAGTAGAATGATGAATAGAGGTTCTCATGTCCTCCAACAGTTTAAGCCAATAGCAGCATGAAGTCCTATAAGTGATTTAAAAATGGAACAAAAGAAAGGAGAAGCCAGAAGGACCAAGCCAGAGAAAAGAGCAGTGGTTATAATAGTTTTGTGCCATATACGATGATCATTGGACATTGGGAACCAGTGTCTATCTTTCATCTTGACATTATGACCAGAGGAGAACCACAGCTTTGGTTAATAACAGCTGGGGGACCTCTGCGAGCCCCCCTTTTCAGTCAAGGCCTCCACAGGCAGGTCACATCACGGCCTACAGAGGTGTGACCAACCACCCCCTTTCCATGTGAGGAAAGACAAAATCACAGAGCACACAGGATCTTTTTTCTCTTTGCCTCCTCTCCTTTGTCCATGAAGCTGGGGTCCAGCTCCGACAGGATGGAGATCTGGGCCCCAGAAGACCCGGATCTCCAGAGTCCTCAAAGATAAGTCATCGTGGACCTTTCAGAACCAAGCTGCTGCAAAACTAACCTTGAATTGGTCTGAAAATATTCCAATTTCTTTGAATTAGTGAAAAGCTCATTTGATCACATCCCAAATTCTTGCAGATAAACTTTGGTTTCAAACAAAAGATCTATCTTAAACTGTAATATGCTTTTCAACATGTTTCCCCTTCCTTTTTGTACATAGTAGTTTAGTTTAGTTCACTAATTTTAGTTGAGAGTGTTATACTGAAATATGTTTGACTTGAGGCTGAATGATTTTTGTGAATAAACTCTTATATTTTGAACAGTTGTGGTTTATTCCATGTATGTGCAGAATTAACTGTTTGACCATGATTAGTGCTTGAATCACTCTTTCATTTATTGTTCTAACACACAGCTAGTAGGGCGTGTGTTCATAAATGGTATACAACAGCCTAAATAATATCTGATTAAATATGATATTTTCCACCCCTACCAGGGAGAGCAATAAACATCTTAAACTTTCAGAAATATAAATTCCCAGCTGGCTAGGAGTTGCATTGAACTTAATATCACAACAATAGTTTATTTGGAGATGGTAGAATCCATAGGATTTGTGATTGGGCTAAACGTTTGAAATATGTCTCTACCTGTAGGAGCTTTTAATACTCATGTTCTCTATCAAGTACACACTCAAATTTCTTTAAATTTCAGTCAGAGACAGATATAGATAATTATAATCAACAAAGATCCATGCGAAGTCAAAACAACCTCAGAAGAGCCATGTTATTGGTCAGATCTTGAAATTGTGAAATAGACTTTCCAAATTTGCCAAAAGAACCTGTGGAAGAACTTGCATAAAAATGCTATCATGTGCGGACTGAGCCAGAAGAGCTGTCCACTGATAACCACCTGGTGGTGAGTTGGGTATGCTGACAGAGGAGGAAACTCTGTCAGCATACTTGCTTGGCATGGCCAAGCAAGTAGTGAGGTTCTGATGAGAATGTCTGACGGAGCCCTCATTCTGGGATGTATTTAACTTCCACTTCTGGTAGAGCTTCTTCTCAGATTGCATGGAAGGCTGAGTACATAGAGTATGAGTAGACTGTGTTCTCTACCTAGAATAGAGTTGATACTCAAAATTTAGCTTCAGGAAGAACGCTTAGGTTTTTGTTTAAACTTTTTAACACTGAACCAGTTTTACACCCTCTGAAGTGTGTTCAAGGGTTCGTGGGAGTTTGACCAACTTGTTTACATGTGTTTTGTGGACCTGGAGAAGGCTATTTACCTTGTCCCTTTTGTTGCCCTGCGGGGGGGCTTTCCAGGTGTATGGAGTTTGTGGTGCTGTACTAGATGTAATCTGGTTGCTGTCCAATCAGGGGTGGAGTTTAGTCCACATTGTCGGCAGTAATGGCTGTTTTATACTCAGAAACCAGTTTGTCTGCGTGTGTGTCGCAGTTAACGCAGATATGCCCCCGTCCCTTCTGTACCTCTCCAAAATTGTAAGTGACCACAGACAGGAGGCCTCTGATGCTCTGGTCACATCTGCACTACAATATGCACATTTCCTGTTCGGTACCCTACCGGCTTGTTCTGTTTGTATGACCGCCATTGTGGAAACAACTCGTGCAGATGGAACAGCTAGAAGAGCAAGGTGTGTGAGAACACTTGGACTGTTTTTCCACCTGGATCCCATTCTTTTTCACCCTCATGTCACATTTTTCCACTTCTTCTGCCTCAGCCGTATCTAGACCCTCAGCTAGTTTGTGATTGTCTCTCTTGCTTTGTGGTGTGGAATAACATAGCACAGACCAAGCTTCAGAATTGGGCATCATTCAAAAATATCTGCGTCATACCTGCGACAAGTTATTTGTGTACTGGCTTTTTACTCTCTGGACCTGGATTATCCACCACTGGACTTGACCCTACAATTTGATGGAGAATTCCTGCCTCAATTAGTGGGTCCTGTTCAACAGTGAATGTAGAATGGAGAATCCTAGGGAGGCCACAAGATTGGCAGCTAAATCCTTATCTGTCACTCTAGCTCCCTGGTGATGCAAGCTACACCCTGAGTGATGGAATAAATGGAGAAGAAGAAATGTGTGGAACAACAAATTAAGGTGATTGTTTTTCAGTCATAAAATATCTGCAATTATGTCAAAATCCCTGAACTACTATTGAAAATAGTGAAGACATATATCTGTAAAGGCTGACAAAAACTTGGGTAATGACTTCTGTGGAATGAGCAAAGCTTCCTCTTTCTAAAGATCATCCAGTAACATCCATAACAGTGTATTGGAATGTGAAACTGCTGCGGGTTGGGAGGGATTCACCAGAGTCAGCAACTGGAATTTCTGGAGGGAGATTGAACAGTTGAGAGACCAGACAGAAACAGAGAGAGATGTCTCTAATGTTGTTCACCCATCTTGTCTCTATTATCTGAAAAGTTTTCCTGTTTACTAACCCTCTCTGTGTTTGAGAAAATCTTTCAGAGTTTCTGATGATTCTGGTTGGTGTGTGACATCACTGGTGATCCTAAGAGGATTCCAAAATCTGTAAAGGCTGATTTGAAGGAATCCTTTTTTGACAGTTAATCGTTGGTCAAAGGGAATCCACAGAGTCAGATCTGTTGGAGCAGAGACAGACAGAATGATCAAGAGGACAAATAAGAGTTTGGAGTCAGATAGCAGGTCCAGAGTCAAAACCAGGGGATTTGAGATCCAGAGACAATCCGAGAGTGAGGTCAGGGCAAAGAAGACGGGTCAGGGATCCAAAAACACACTTTGACGGGTCCTATACAGCTCAGGAGGCAGAATCAGGTCCGGAATCAGGCAGGAAAACAGTTTCAAGATGTCTTGACAGGTTTGACGTGGTACATGTAAAAGTTGGGATGGATCTTCATAGTCCAAGGGAGCTGGAGGCGCCCAGCCACTGGTTTCACCACTTTATTAATTGGGAAGTGACCAATGAATCAAGGAGCCAATTTCCTGCTCTCCACCTTTTGACCCACTTGGTATTGTGGTGCTTGCAGGCAATGACGATTGGAAGCCTGGTACTGGACCTCGGACATCGACGGTAGAAGGGGCTTTAGAATCCTTCACTGGAATGAGGAACACCGGGGACTGGAATCCAAAGAAAGACCGGTGGTGCTAGAAGGCAGGGAATTGATAGTGTGCTCCACCCAGGGTAAATTCTGTTCCCATCTAGTGGGATCAAACTCACAGAGCAAGCAGAGTTTGGTCTCGACCTCATGATTGGCCCTCTTGGTCTGCCCATCCAACTTTTCACGTGTCCCAAGTTAAAGCTGTAAAAACATCTTGAGCAAGTTGAACAGATGTGAGATATCTGTAGCTCCTTGTTTGTTTTAATCCCTTCTAATCCAAACCAAATCCCACTGCCTCCACACTTTAAGCTGATTCTATTACACCTTTGGGCCTGTGGCCAATGAAAGAAGAACCCAACTTCTTTTGTGAAATGTGATTTAGGTAATTGGTTTTGGAGTGGCCCATCTAAGATTGCCTGGAGTGGAACAAAGAGCCTCGTTGGTGCACTGGGTAAAATTAACTCAGTGCATCAATCAAGCACTTGATCTTATTAACTATGAAATACAGTGTTTTCTCTCCAAGTCCCAAAGAAAAGAAAATGAGCAAAAGCCAGAAACTGATTTATACTTTCACAGATTGGAAGAGAACTTCTGTCTGGCAGCAGTTGTAGGCTTGAAGGACCTTTGACTCCGGTATGAAGCCAGTCTGGGGCCAGGGGAGATTTTAACCCCAATCTTCTCCTCTCACCTCCACAGCCTGGCACACATGGGCTTTGCAGCTGGGCTTCTCATTGATGTCCTGAGATGTCTGCGTTGCTTGCTGGAAGGAGATAGATTGGAGGGGAAATGGCTTAATTGTCCTTACTCTTACAGCTGGAATGCTAATAGCCTCCACTCCAGACCTCCTTGCGCTGAAAAAAAAGAGCACACAATTATGGGTGAAAACTGAATTAGTATTCTAGAATACAACAGATCATAGAACTGAAAGTTTGTTTTACACTTTTATTTCATTTTAGACTAAACTGCCCTTGTCTATCAACATTTGGGGACAACAGCTTTTATTACCTGCAGGGTGAAGAGACAAAAGGAGCAACATGACTAATAAAAAGAGTCAACAGATAGAAGAGTTAAACTCTGAAGCATATGTATCCTGTCTGACTTTGATGTCTGCCTCAGGTAACTCTTTCACGGCCATTAATCTTGCTCAGTAGCTGATAACAGGCTGTTCCCTATCACTTTGGGCTACCTCTTTCCCTTAACAAAGCAGCAAATATGCGTTGTCATATAGAAACTCACTAAAAGCAACAACAAAATCTGTGAAGGACTTCCTCAGATTTTATTTTCCCTCAGTTTTTTTCTTTTTCTCAAATCATTTAGAGCTGGTGACTGAGGGAGGGAGGCAGGCTGCAGGGGAAACTGGGAGGGTGTGGTTATGCTGTGGTTCAAAAATGCACTTGGTATCGGAGACTTTGATGTTCTTTGGCAGGCTTCAGGGAGTCACTGACAATCCTCTGATCTGGGAGTGAGGTGAGGGGTGTGGAGCGGGGAGGTGTTTTTCTTGAATGCATGGTCTGTCACAGCCTCAGTAGTCTAGCCCTCCAGAGACAGACTCTTTAATATGACAAGGTTAACCACCTGTAGCACTGCAGCAAGATGTCCTAATGAAGCCAGGGTCAGCTTTAATTTGATTAGGAGCTTAAAGTTGCTGTTAACGTGTCTTTAGTTTCATTTCACTTGCCACCATATGTATCTTTAGATAAAAGTACACTCACCTATTCTGGAAGGAAGATTTATTGTGATAGATTTCCAAATAATCGCCAACCAGCTTTTTTTTCTTCTCAGGTATTTGGAATAATTTTAAAACAATTTCTTTTCATTTGTGGAAATTAAATTTGTGGGCATAAAATATTTGCTCATAAAATATAAGCTAAAAACATGTTAGTAATCAAAGAATCAGTGGCGGCTGGTGTTTTCTCCAGTGGGAGCTATAACTACAAATTAGGTGTATACCGAAATCCAATCAAATATATACAAAGTTAACACACCAGTATATTTACATGAATGCCAACAACAAAAAAACTTATAAAAGTGCTTTATTTAAAAGTGCTCTTATAACTGTCTTAATTCATGCTTGATCAGATCCTGACATTTGAAAAGGGAGGCAGGAAAAGCAGAATAAAGAGAGAATAAAGCGTTAGCCTCTCCGCATGCAGCCACTCAAGCCTTGTTGCTAAATAATTATATTAACCTGTCAATCAACCGCACTTTAAAACAGACAACTGTGACGTAAGCGCTGTGGGGGAGGTGGTGCGCAAATAAATTTACATTCAGCTCTGGGCGCAGGAGAGCTGCTCCCAAGGATGGTCCGATCTTTGGCATTGCTAAAGAACTACTGTGCATGTATAACTTTTATTGGGTGTCTGTGGGAAAAGATTTTTGCGTTCCAGGGCGGAAATACATCACCCGTCTAAAGATGAACAAAACAGCTTTACTCGTCATTAAAGATTAAATATTTATCTTGCACAACTAAAAAATATATTAATATATTTTTAAAATATTTTAATTTTATAATAAAATTTTTATTTGTTTTTTATGTCTTAATGAAGGTCACTGGGTGTGTGGGGCGACGCCCTAGCGCCCTCTATTGGCCAGACACCTCTGCAGATAATATTCAGACTGTCATATGCTGTTCCGTGATCACGCACCCTACAGGTTGTGTTAGAACAATAAATGAAGGTGTGTATCGAGTTCAAATCATGGTCAAACAGATAACTTTGCACATGTATGAAATAATTTCACCATGACTTCTATTTACATTATATGAGTTTATTAGCAAAAGTTCAGCTTCAAGTCAAACATATTTCAGTTTAAAAGTCTTCACTAAACATATAGCTATATGTATACCATAATGTGAACACAAAAGGAAAGCATAAAAATCAAAAAGACTAGGTTTAAATCCAGAGCCGAAAAAGTAGCATTTGATTCCATTTCTGGAACAAGAAAGGATTTTAATACATATGTTTTCTCAGGAAATACATTATTAACCGTTAACACATTGAAGTTACCATGCTTACTATTTTAGGGGAGCGGAAAACATAATTTTGGTCTTTTTTACAAAATAAAATCGAAGGCAACCCAGATGTATATTTGTATGAGCACTCGTGATGATGCTTCCGGGACAGAAGTGACACCGCTTGTTTAAAACAGGAAGTGACTTGTTTCACTGGTGGATGTCCTCTTTACATTCTCCTTCATACAGGTTTCAAGCTGTGTCTCATAACACAAAACAAGTTGATGCTTAATCCCGACCTACACTGTGGCTGTTATTGATTTATCTTCAGCTCACTCTAAATTACACATCTGACTTGTGTCAAACTGGATTTGAATCTTTGGGAACCTACAAACAGTTGGATTAAACTGGAACTTTTCACAACTTCACCCCTAGAATATCTGAAAAGCTAACTCTCCAATAGGCTACACAACAACCTAAATTACAGTATGGTAATTTAATGACATCAGTGCAGCCAGTTCCAATGTAAACATAGTCCCAGGTTTCTGTAGTCAATGACACTTAGTCAGACACTTGGTCTGCAGATATTTCAAACTTAAAAAAAAAACAGATAATACTTTCTAAACCTTAACTACTACTTCGCCCAAACAAGAAGTGAGTCCAGTTTCCATCTTGAGCAATGAATTTGGGCAAAGTTTTTTTGTTATCTTTTTTTTTTGTTTTGTTTTTCCAGCCTTTCTTGCCATTACTGTCACAAGTACAGAGCAACAAAATCCACTCTCTGCATTTGACCCATCGCCTGTGGGAGCAGTGGGCTACTGTTGTGCTGTGCCCGGGGAGCAATGTGGGGTTATGGGTCTTTGCTTAGGGAGCCAGAGTGGCAGTCTGTGCTCAGAACCTCAGGATTCCAAGCTATATGCCCTAACCACTAGGCCAGCACTCCCCAAAGTTAATATCAAGGCTTGCTTTCATCATCATCCGGTAGTGATGTTTGAGAACAACAGCTGGCTCCCCTGAAATAACTTTATAGGTGTGTGACACAAATAAGTAGAGAAGATTTAGGCTATTTAGATATTAATCATTTGTTAACATAATAATTGATATCTTAGAATTAAAAGCAGATTTTACACATACAGTGGGAATGGAAAACATACAGACCCTGTTACATTTTCCACTCTTTCTCCCCATTCAGCCATTTGATAATAACACAAAAAAGTTAATTTCATTTCCCATTAACATAGGAGCCCATCTTGACAGAAGAAACAGACGTAGAAAATTCTGTAAGTTGATAAAAGAAGAACAACTGAAATATTACATGGTGATAAGTATTCAGGCCTTTTGCTGTGATATTCATATTTCACTCACATGCTGTCCATTTCTTTTGATCCTCTTTGAGATGTTTCTACTCCTTTAATGAAGTGCAGCTGAGTTTAATTAAACTGATTGGGCTTGATAAGGGAAGGCACACAGCTGTCGATATAATGGCCAAGGTTGCAAAGAACATTTCTGCAGCACTCAAGATTCCTAACAGATCAGTGGCCTCCATAATCTGGAAATGGAAGAAGTTTTGGAAGACTCAAAGTCTAGACCTGGCCGTTCAGCCAAACTGAGCGCTCAATAGAGAACAGCCTTGGTGAAGGAGGCAAAGGAGAAACCAAGAATCACTGTGGCTAAGCTCCAGAGATAGAGACCTCTGAGAAAGTCAACTATCACAGCTGCTCTTCACCAGTCTGGCCGACCGGAAACCTCTCCTTAGTGCAAGACATATGAAAGCCCACATAGAGTTTGCCAAAAACACATGAAGGTCCCCCAGGCTATGTATAAGAGGGGTAAGCAATTAAGAATCATCGGGGTCCGAGTAAAGAAAATTATCCACCATTAAAGGTCCGCAGACATTTTTAATCATAATCTGTTACTTTAAACAGCATTTATCATTGAAATAAAATGAGGTGTTCATGCATCCATGTAATACATCGACTTTTTAAATAAAATAAAAAATAAAAATAAAATCGATTTTTTTCCACATTTTTCCACTTTAAAATCTAAAGTGTTTTTTGAAGTAGAGAACAGCAATCTTTCAGTTTGGTATATAGACAATTTTTTCTTCCTTTTTTATGGCTTAATGTTCGCAGTGAGCTTTATGCTGCCCAACAAGGCTTTAAACCTGGGTTTGATTGACGACAAAGCCATTCTCAATCAGATATCAAGGTGCTCATTTGTGAGCCTGGATCAATGGTTATTTTTGATTCTGTTCATGGTGGAGAACATACAGGGTCTCTCTGAGCACGTCATTTCACTTTTCTTTCACCAGATCACTGCGCTTCTTCCAGCAGTCCGCACTTTCTCTGCTCTCTTTTTCTCATCATCCTCTTCTTCTTCCCATCACCCGGCTTGCCACAGGTTTGCCTGCTGTGTCTAAAGTAGCAGCAGCAGCAACCCAGACTGACAGCAGCTCATTGGCTAAACTGTATCAGGTGTAGCCTGGTCCCTGACGTCGTTGGAGGGCTTTACCATATTAACAGGAGAAGCGGCGCAAGTGAATTTAGACAATGTTGTCGGATAACATGCAGTGTTTTGCATCAAGTGGGGTCTGGATTAGTCAGCAGGTGGATCCGGATCCGGACCCAGGTCCGCTACTCCGTGACCTGTGATGTAAAAGTTGGTCTAATGAGACCAACTTACTGAACTTTTTGTTATTGATTCTAAGTGCACTGATCACGGTGGTGGCAGCATCATGCAATGGGTGTGTTTTTCAGCTGCAGAGACAGGGCTGAAGTTAAGATGAATGCAGACAACCATAGATGT
>NW_015151077.1:307862-350472 GCF_000732505.1 Cyprinodon variegatus | reverse complement strand
CCAACAGGGAATCACGGTGGTGGCAGCATCATGCAATGGGTGTGTTTTTCAGCTGCAGAGACAGGGCTGAAGTTAAGATGAATGCAGACAACCATAGATGTCCTGCAAGAAAACCTCTTCTGGAGCATACGGGACCTCAGGGTGGGCCAACGATTCACCTACCAACGAGACAAAGATCCTAAGCACACAGCTAAAAACAACAACTCTGAGACTATTGTTGACTGTCCCAGCCAGAGCCCTGACCTAAAACCAAATAAGCGTCTGGAGATACTAGACGGCATCTGGACATACCTGACTCTTGAGATACCTGGATGGTCAACATTGGTGGCTGTCCACCATTATTCATTATCCCACATAACATAACTGAAGAGGATCTGCAAGGAAGAATTGCAGAGGATCCCCATATTCAGGTGTGGAAAACTTGTTGAATCATTCCCTGTACTAGTTATAAGGTTTTTTTCTGAATACTTTGATAATGTGATATTTCTATTTTTCTCTTTTAATGAATTTGCAAAATTTTCTACATTTCAGTTTTTTTCTGTCAAGATGATCCAGAGATGACATGTCTGAGTTTCCTGAGAAATAAAATGAACTTTTTTTTCTTTAAAAAATTTAAAACAAATAGCAACATTTGAAGGGGTCTTAATACTTCCCTTACATACTGTATGCACCTTTCTTGATCTCCATTTGCCAAGCTTGGTTTTGTTTAGTTTTTTTCTTCTGGGAGACACCTGATAGGCAGCATGTTAGCTGCTGGGTCCTGTGGGCCCTTTGTGTTCCATTGTAGGTCACAATGGAACTTAACACTTGACAGAGCCAGGCCTTGTTGTCAGGAGCTGAACTTGATCCTGTCAAGTTGTTCTCATTGAAGAGCTATAAAGAAAAGGCTTTGACCTCACAGCTTTAAAAGCTCTATGTACCACAAAATACTTATATGCTTTTCAGGACTTTATCAGTGTATTATATGGATAAGATAAGATTGTGTATGAAATAATCAAGAGCCAGGTTTGACAGTTGGAGTCCACCAAAATATTTCATGTAGGTATGAACGATCTGCCGCCATCTCACTTAACCTGGTAACAATTCAGAGATGAACTGTCCTGCTGCCGACACACAGCATCATTCAAAGCGTTTCCCACTTTAACCCCCGGCATCCCAGCCTGAAAACCTGCAAACCACAGAAAAAGGGGGCCTCACGTTACCAAAGGGCCAGGTAACTTCAGATGGATAATCCTACGACCTGGTAAACCGGTCTTCAACCTGGAGCCGTGTGTTTGTGTGTTGATTTGGTGTGCATATGTGTGTGTGATTCCCCTGGGTAAATTATTCTGTTAAACATTACCACCACCACCACCTGTGAGCTCAGCTATCTAAAATGAAAACAAACTGCACGTGTTGACAGTTTTACACATTCTGAACAGCTTTGTTGTCTGCAAATATCTAGTTTGTTAAAAATGTCAGTCTTTTTTAATGATTTTATTGGAAGTTTGTCTCACTTCTGTGGAGCAGATTAATAGTTTGTTAGCTCACACCAAGGTGGTTGTCTTTTATAAAGAAAATGTTGCTTTCTCCTCAGAAAGCCAGTCAGCAACAGCTGGTTTAACCCCAGTTCAGAGAGGAAGATTCCCAGAGTGTGTTTTTAGCCGTCATCTGAACCATCTTCTTTACTTCTTTACTTCACCACCATGATGTAGTGTGAGCAGCCTTTACACCGGAAAACTGCACAGCTTCTCTCCCACGTTGAGCTGGTGACTCTGGAATGTGCGTTCGGCGAGATTTGTCTTTTAATGTGAGGAGTGTGAAAAAACAACAGGGCTGTAAACACCAAGGGTATGGTCCCAGACAGGGTTCCTTGATCCAGATGTGGAGCAGGCACAAAGCTGTCAGTTCAGCCCAGAGCTTTAAGCCCCAAAGCGGTGCCAATGCCGTCCCCGCCGAGGTTCTTCCATTGCTGCAGCCTTAGGGAAGTCTGACGTCTGTAGCCTACCTGTCATGGAGTAAAATCAGACAGATGTGGAGGTTTTACCAAATTCAAAGCCCTGCAGAGTTGAGACAAATAACACAAGTTAATCAGCTTCCCCCACATGACAACAGGCTCAGCACGATGGACTAAAGTTTATGGTTGCATTAAACGGATTCCAGATTTTTCTTTTCTTTTTTTCCTTTAGTCCTCCAGTAAACCATTTAGGAAAGAGCTGTGAGCGTTGGCGCACGTTTCTGGCGTCACACACTGCCTGGCAGCGATTAGGCAAACTCAAAGGTCGGACTGAAATAAAACATTTTAGAAAAGAGTCCTGAGATTCAGAATTTTAATGTTCATGCAGTAGCTTTATCTCTCTCTAAAAATATATATATATATATATATATAAAATTAAATCACATATATCGCTATTATTAGTACAGAATAATTTCTATGCTTGCCTCTAAACCTTTATCCATAACTGGAATTTTTCTCCTTTTTATCTAATATTTTTGTTGTCTTTTCATTGAAAGGATGATTTTTTATCGAATATCATAAGCTCCTATACTGATTCAGGTATTTATATTTTAACTGTCAGTTACATTATCTTTTTTGTTGTTCCTGAATTAATATCTGATTTTTCTTGATTTCTCTCTTCTTCTTATATGCAGATAGAAATTAGAAGTTAGAATCTAATTACAATAATTATCAGTAGTCAAAATGAAAGAAATAGGATGAATATTTTGCAGCAAAATACAGAAAATTAAAAGGAAATGAAAGTAAACTTAATAGAAAAGGTATTCTATCTCTCAATTTTAAATGAAGCACAAAGTTAATTAAATTAAATAAACAAAATTTCATATCTTTAAGCCACAGAAAATTGTAAATATGTATTTCTATTCTGAGAATTAAAACATACTTTTATTCTTTTGGTGAAATAATTCCTTAGGTGAAACAGATAATCAAATAATTAAAATGATTTTATTTTAGAGCACATTTTAACTTAAATCACACCAGCAGAAAACCATTAACTTTTTTTATCTAAAAGAATATTAAAAATTCTTCAGACGTAACCCTGTCAAACAGCATAAAACAAGATGACAGAAAGAAATGATATGATCATAAATGCTAATAAAAGCATGTATTTCTGTTTGAACACAGACATGTCAGCAGTAATCTGCTGGAGGGTGGATTTTATTCATGAGAATCAGGATTGTGCTGAACTCTCTGAGCCCCCGACCCGCTAACAGAAAGAATTCAAGAGAAAAATGGCTGCACTTGAGGAATGAGACTGGGGCTGATGGAAGTATGAATGTTCCTGTGTGAAGACGCCCAGAGGAAAGATTAGGGCCGTTCATCTTCTGCCCTTGCTGTTGCTCCTCCTCTGCTCCCTTTACTCCTTTGCTTTTTTTCCCCTGCGGCAGAAAACAGTCATAGAAAAATGTCAGCCTTTCTCTTTGCTTTGGCTTTGTTGATCCATAAAGGACTGACAGCCGCCTTGTTTAGTGTGTTTCACTGCCAGTCAAAGTTTTCTATTCTTTCACACACAACAAAATAAAGGAGGAGAGCAGAAAGCATATCTACACTCATTCACATTGGACTTTACCGTGAACAGAATTTGGTTCAAGAATATGGTTACCTTCTTGTTTCTAATAGCTTGTTTTGCTGCTATACATCTCAAAGCTGATGTCAAAAAAAAGAAAAGACGTGGGTCAACATAGTAGCCTGAGTTGGGCCCCAGTAACAGAGTTACTTGTAGAACATGACGTACCAGCGAAGAAGATCACAGCTGCGGCAGTTGCATGGGAATGTGCTTTTAGTTTGTACACAAAGAATGCTGTCACTCTGCATCAAAGCAGCTTGACATACGTATTCAAGGGGTGTGTATGAGTGCACACCTCTATCAAAAAAAGCAGCTGCACGAACCATGCCAACTTTGCAGCCAACAGACGCCAGAGAGTCTGACCTGCATTCAGGGCTGTGACTGTTACACACTTCACGCCCTTTTAGGGTGTGTTGGCAGGGCGACGACCAGGGCCAGGTCCAGAACGGCCCTGTATCATGACTGCAGGGTTAATCTTTGTTCTCCACCCGTAATGCTGACATAATTACAAGCCTTAAAAAAAAAAAAAAAACCTCCTCACCTTAGTCTCTCTGTCCAGACACCTCCTATGAACCCTGTGTGAATCTCACAGTCTGGTTTGTTTTCTGTGCTTTTCAGCTGAAGAAGATGCCTGAGGACAGCCGCCCAGACTTCCAGGTCTTCAAAGAGTTCTATTTTGCTTTTGTTTAGACAATTCATGTATTTAAAATGGAATTTCAACCCATTTTTTTCCTGAACTAAACAAAGCAGAGAGACTAGTCTATACCTGTGTATTTCCACCATTCCCACAGGCATAGGGATGTTTTGAATCTTCAAGGCCTCGTGGATTAGGTCATATATTTGTCCCCCACAGTCGCTTCTCCTCATTGTTTTATTTTGCCAAAATGTTCACAAGGATAATAATTTGTGGTTTTGTTCCAGCCTAAAAGCTTGGAAACTGATCTAACCACCCCCTACCATCCTTTAATACCCACAGATTCTCAGTAGCAGCACACAGGGAATGACATGACCAAAATGATGGGGTTGGACAGCGGCTCAGCACTGCTGCTCAACCCACCAAAGCTCTGCTTGTAATTTCCCTCCAGCACATATTGAAGGCCGTGTGATTTATTTCAGAGTAGATGAGCTATCTGAATGAGCAGGGACACAATGTGAGAGTGCATCCTGTCACTGTGTGGAAACTTTTCTCCACCTGTGGATTCATTAGGCCCTGTGGAGAGAGTAAATGCATGCTGCAGATTCTTTTAGGCTGCGGTTCCCCCCTTATACTCGCTATTGTTGGACGTTCAGAGTCTGAAATCACAATTTGTTATCTGTTCTCAATTTTTGCTTAATTTCTAAATTCTAATTTTATATTGAAATAATAAATGACAAGTGATGTATTATTTCCTTTTTTGTAAACCCATTTCTATGTTTATTTTTGGATGGTCATGGATTTAATTTTAACATTTTGAAGTTAAACACATTTTAATAACCTCCTCAGCAGCGTTATTCCTAAATTCTTCTGATGATAAAATACTTAATCATACGTTTAAACAGGATGCCCATAACTTTGGCAATAATAGTAAAGAAATTGAATAAACCAATGTTGCAACATGCGCAGATAAATGTTGCCTGATTTACTGAAGAATAATAGCAGTGTGTAATGATATGTAGATCCTAAATCTTTTTCATCTAGAAATGTAATTTATTTCATTAGAGTCTAAAACTTACTTTATTTGCACGTGATAAAATATTATACTGCTTTAGAAAGTTGGATGGCAGTGGAAAGGTATATTATAGTTTAAAACAAAGAAATTAAAAACTAATAATTGTAAGAACAAAAAACGTAGAAGGATGTCAGACGAACATGCAGTAAACCATAATAGTTCACTGCATTCCTGACGAACGGAAGTTATACAGGAAATAATATGAAACAGAAAATAATATAACTGTTTATTATAAAGATCAGAAAATTAAATTACATTATTTAAATTGTTATGATGCAACACATCATATATTTATACACATTCCACAATTTACTAGAACTCAATGTTGCACTGGTAATGAAAAAAGCATAAAGTTATATTCCTCTAAGCTGTGTTTAAAAGAAACAAAATGAGAACTGAAATGACTTTTTTAAAGAAAAAAAGAAATGTTTATCACAAAGATTTAAATCGATTTTGGAAGTAAATTAGTAAAAAAAAAATAACAAAGAAGGACAAGCATGTTCACAATGTAAATTAGATTTTTTTTTTAAACAAAGGGACACAAATTTAACATATTGAGGCTATTTTTATCGTCTAACAGCTATATTTGACCTAATGGAGTGTCCTTCAACATGTCCTGAAGTTTATGTAGAAATAAAATAAAGAAGTAGTAAGGCTTGATTCTTTGACACTTTTCAGTCTATCATGAACTTGCTTTTTTGCTTTCATTTTATCTAATTACACATGTTAACATTAAATAGTGTATCATATGACTTTGAACCACAACATCAAATTAAGCAATGCTTTTATGTTGCATGAATAGTTAGTTATTATGTAATAATGTCTAAACCTGTTTTATTTTTTATTCAAAGAAGAGGTTTTATTAGAAAAACGTGTTGTTTTGTTTCCCGCCAGCATATGGGGACTTTTATATTTTCTATCCTTTTTTAATTTATTAAAAAACAGTAATATTTTATTAGTCCATCCGCTCGGAGCGGTGTGCTGTTCCGTCCATTCGTTAATCAATGGGAGGAGGCGCTCTCTCCCATATTAATGAAGTTAATGGTGCTGCTCCGGTGACAGCCTGCTGCTGCAGACCAATCAGAGAGCTCTATGGTGGAGAGCCGCCTGTTAGTCGCGCTGCACGCAGGATCTGTTTGAAGAACCATGTCAGCTCCTCTTCTGATCTAAACATCTTTCGCTTTTGCTTCCTTTTACCTCCAGAAACACCTGCCAAAAACATGCCCGCTGTGACTTTGTCCTGCGTGGACGTTTACCTTTCAAACAGCGCGTTGGATTTAAGGGTGGAACTGCTCCAGATCTCCTTTGCTTTCTGACAGAACCTGATGAAATCCTCCTGAGAGCGGCGGCTTTATGAACTTGCGCATTAACTAAATGATGTCTGTGGGTTTTATGCCCGACAGTTTGAACGGCTCCGATCCCTCCAAGTCGGCCTTCCTGGAGTTCGGCCACGGACACCCGGCTCACCAGCAGCACTCCGCGGGACTCTCACATATTTACCCCGTGCATGGCCTCCACGTTTCCGGACATTCTCAGCACGAAGCCCCCTTTCCTGGCAATGCGTCTTACGGCCCCCCGCTGGGATACTCGTACCCGGGTGCGATGAACGCGCATCCATCATCCGCCTACATGTCCCCCTACCAGCACAGCAGCGGCGGCCTGAGCCACAGCAGATTAGAGAGGACAGGTATGTGGAACAAGCAAAACAAACAACAACAACAAAACAACACGTTGGACCAACGCGTAAATACGCGTAAGGGGCGCATTTTGAAAAATGTATATGGGGGCGTCAGTTATTGTTATTATAATGAAATAAAAATTCTCCTTTTGCATTATCCAGTGTTTTTATTAAAATCGCGGTAAATGATTGTTTTTACTCGCATGGTCTAAGAAACTGTTGCTTAAATCTTTAAATCACAGGTTTTAGATGCTGTATCCGTGCGCATAATCCTGCTTCAATAAAGATGGACCACGTAACTTAAACTTTATTCTCATTTTGGACACAGACTGTATACAAAACGAAATTTCGATGCATGCAGCTTTGAACGGTGAATGAGCAGCTGTCATTTTGTTTTTCTTTTTGTTTTTTTTTTTATTATTTGTTTGTTTTTTGTTCTGGGGTTGTTTTGTTTTATATATTTTTTTTTTTTTGATTGTTTGTTTGTTGTTGTTTTTTTGTTTGTTTGTTTTTTTTGTTTGTTTGTTTTTTTGTTTGTTTGTTTTTTGTTTTTTGTTTTTTTTGTTGGGGCTGTTTAATTAAAAGAACTGCACAGTCAAATGTGACCTGTTCAGCCCGCAGCATGACACCCGCCAGTCAAAAGTTGAAAATGTGCCTCCTAAAACTTTGTTTTCTGTCTCTTATCTCTAAGATCCCAACAAGTCCGCGATCAATGAGAGCAGGGACATCCGTCTGGTGAACGGAAAGGGGAAAAAGATGCGGAAACCCCGAACCATCTACTCCAGCCTGCAGCTCCAGGCTCTGCACCAGCGCTTTCAGCAGACCCAGTACCTGGCCCTCCCGGAGCGCGCAGACCTGGCAGCCAAACTGGGGCTCACGCAAACTCAGGTGGGTGTCCTGCTCCTGCAGGGGAACTGATCGCTGTTAAAATGGGGTTTGATGAACTTTGGGAATCTGTGAAGGATTCAGTTGATTGAAAGTCTGTCTCATGCATATAGATTAACTGCTCAGCCCACTGATTATCTTAACATGCATGTATATTGTTCATATGACAGAAATCACAGCTGAGAAAATAAGGAAAACATTTTGTCCCTTCAAGGATACGAGGGATCATGCAGTAAATTTGTTAATTAATCCTTTAATGAGCTCGTCTTAATTTACTGGGTTGTTTAGTAAAACTCAAACGTGTATGTATGTATTTGTTTATTTATTTAATTGTTTATTTATTCAACTATACTTTCCTGGATTGTATTTGCTTAATGTCGACAGTTTGCGGCCGGATTTAGCTGCTGTGCACATATATTTCATAAAGCGGCAGGTGCAACAGGACATCTGATCATCTTAAGGTCTCCTCGACATTTGTAGGCCTATTTTAATCTCAGCTAGAAAGAAAGAAAGAAAGAAAGAAAGAAAGAAAGAAAGAAAGAAAGAAAGAAAGAAAGAAAGAAAGAAAGAAAGAAAGAAANAAAGAAAGAAAGAAAGAAAGAAAGAAAGAAAGAAAGAAAGAAAGAAAGAAAGAAAGAAAGAAAGAAAGAAAGAAAGAAAGAAAGAAAGAACAACAAATAGAGAGATGTTACTAATAAGTTATTAATAAAATATAAATTGTATAAAATAATTTTGCCTTACATTCTTCTAATCTTCCCCCGCGCCCTGGGCTTGGCTTTATTTCATATTCCTAATCTAAGTTTGTATCAGTTACACCCACGCAAGGAATCTATTTTTTAATAAGTTTAGTGTATCAATCAACTATTATGCAAATTTACCTCACAGGAGGTCTGGGATTTAACAAAAAAATATTAGGAAGTCACAGATCTGGTGAAAAACGGATCAAGTATTTCCCCTCCAATGAAAGTTGTGTGTTTTCATCTTTGTTTTTTCGTGTTTTAGGTGAAAATATGGTTTCAGAATAAACGCTCCAAGTACAAAAAGATCATGAAGCATGGCGGAGGCTCAGAGGGGGAGCACATCCACAGCTCCAACTCCATCTCCCCTTGCTCTCCTTCCTTACCCCAGCTCTGGGAGGTCTCTATGGCAACCAAAGGAACCCAGATGCACCCGAACAATTATATGAATGGTTTTGGCCACTGGTACCCGAACCACCACCACCACCCTGACCAGGACGCATTGCAGAGGCCGCATCTAATGTGAATGGACAGCCAACGGTTGATCGGCCAATATCAACCCACAGGACAGGAAATGACTGATATCTCGTGGGGATAAACTGCATGGTTCCTCGTGCACGTGCTTTTTACTAAATTCAGTTTTTGCTGCAACATTCTATGATGCTCAACTGTTTTTGAAAGTCATTGCAGCTCTTTCTGCAGGACATCAGATCACCTGATTGTGGACTTTGTGTTTGCAGCTGAAATAGACAATCTGTATAAAGGAATTTTAGAGAATGTAATGTGTGGGTTGATTCATTTCACCTAAAACTACCTGCTGCGTAAGAGTTCATCCTTTAATAACTCATCTATTGCTCTTTTCTTGGACAATCTTAAGCTCTAGATCATTTCAATGCAATAACTTCTGAATGATTTATGAGTTTTAAAGTGTTATGTGCTTGTAAGAGCATCCAAAACCTTCTGGGTTATTCCGAATTAATTAATACTTGAATGCAAAGTCAAAACTTAGGATCAACCTTTTGAATACATATTGGATCATCCTTTTCTGCTTTGCGAAACATTTGATTGCAGTTTTTAGAGGTTTTTAATGGATAGATTATATTCCTGGATCTGAGAGTGTTTTTTTTATAATCCAGAGTTTAAGCATTTTGGCGTGTTTTTGTGCAACTTTTACGCACGAATTTAAACCCTTCATTTAGATCAAATACACGAGTCTCGCCGTTTGATCTAATTTTAGATTGGAGGAAAGCATTTTCCTCTCATTTTCAAAAAAGCAAAGAGGCCGTTGCATCTTTGTCGGAAAAGAAGAACAAGGTGACATGCATGTGGTTCCATGCCGTGAGAGGGGAAGAGCGCACGTTTGAGCAGTGAGTTCAAACAAGAAAATCACTGCTGTCATAATACAGTGACAAATGAGCGCGCCAGGCCTGCAACACACTGCGCGGATTGCAAATCCCGCTGCTTACAGTTTAATCACACTCAGATTGGAGCGTTTATCTCTCTGCTGGTGCTCTTGATTAAATCGAGAGCTGATTTCTGATTAATGAAGCTGAAAAGTTCGTACAGAGCCATCCAGTAACTTTATTTAATGTTTTTCATTCATCACCCTGAACATTTCGGGTCTGGCAAACATTAAGAGCAATTTGTCTGATGTCACATACAGGGATTAGAGGAATAACAAACCATGCATTCAGTTTTCCCCAAGATGTTTACCCTAATATTAGTGGGAAATCCTCTGGGGTTATCTGAATTAAAATACCGTCACCGTCAAGGCAAACTTAAAATTCAATAACTACTGTTGGTTTAACTGTTTGTAACTGTTAAACAGGGAAGCAATGTTTGAGAGTGTTTCTGATTTAAAAGCTAAGAAACACTGGATAAAGAGACATTTTAACAATCTCGTTTAAAGCATTAAATTAGGTCAACAAGAGCTAATCCCATACATCTCCATTGTTTAAAATAAACTAAGCTAAAAAAACAGCAAACTTTTTAAACCTAATAAAATTAGATGGTAATTCAATCTATCTTTCTAGCTCTGCTTAAAAGAGGTTAGACTTAAGAGCTACACTGTAAAAAATTATCTTGGGTTGTTGAATATTAGCCAGGATAAACATAAAAATATTTTCATAAGCAATATCAGTTGTTTAAATTTAGATTTTAAAATTAGTCAATTTCCACCAATATCAGCAGCTTTTATTTGGTAAAACTTGGTTCTGTCACATATTAATATTTTAACGCTATCTGTTCTCTGTAGCAGGAAACAGTTATTTTCTTTATTTTTATATATTTTGTTTGAGTTGCCTAATTAATAAATATCCTAATAAGAGTTAAAAATGTTTATTTTAAGAAAGTTTCTATGTTGGAGCAAGAATACACTTCTTTTCCTAGCCTAATGACGGGGCTAATGCTTAAAAAAAAAAACAATCAAACCCTGATCACACATTTTATGGTTGTCAAGGCAACACTTCAGATTTGACCACATTAGCCTCTGAAGCTGGGATTGCTAACAAACTATGCTGTTAAAAAAGCTCAAACTGAATGTGAAAACAGAAACTATCACAGTTATATGTCTCATTACAATCATTAACTTTTAACTTATTTAAATAGTTTATTCAAAACAGAATTCAGCAACAACAACCCAAAAAAAAATGTTTATTTCTTTTTTTGTTGGACACAAAACACAACTGACAAAAAAGCGATAGATTTAACCTTAATATTACGATGAATTCTTTTCAACATATTTAGCTAGAAGTTGACACCAAAAATAAAACAAGGATGTTAAAATTAAAATAATTCTGAAGATATTTTTCCACATTAGTATGGCTGGTTGCAATTTTATAATTACAATGGCTAATATAATATTAAAAAATAAAAAATAAAACTTTCTAGGTTTCCTTTAACTCCTTAAAGTTCAGACACTCTGTAGCAATGAAAGTTTGGTTTTATCTGATTTTACAAAGGAAGAACATTTTTTAATTTTTTTTAATTTGAGTTCATTCAAGAGTTTGTTACATGCAAGAGAATTCTGCTCATTAGTATTTTCTAAAATGTACTACATTTTTTAAAAAGGTCATTCTATCGTGTTTATTTATCAACTTTGACTTTAGAACTGAAGCTTAAACATATGATATGATATCAGATATGAAAATACTATTTGATCTGTTCCATTAAAATACTTTTTCTACCTAAATTCATAAACAGATTCAAATGTTTCCTGCAAAATGAAAGAACTAAAAGCTGAAAGAGAGATGATTGACAGACCATTAAGGTGAATTCTAATCTAAAAATATTCAGGAAAGTCTTTTTTAGACCCATTACTGAATATTAAATCAATAACGTAACACGTCTTTTAGATTTTTAATGGAGGGTGCTTAAAGGCCAATAAAAAGCTTTTTTTTATAGTGTAATTTTACAGCCACATCATTTAAGACGCTCTCATTTAGCAAACCCTCATTCTTGTTGCTTCGTGGAGGAAGAAAACTGCTATTTAAATTTTGCATTTTATGTCTACAGGTTCTAGCTGTTAGTTTTAAGAGAAAAACAAGGTTTGAGCAGAACATCATCTCCTTCAGCTCTTACCTGGCCTGAGGCGCGCAGGAGCTCCTCTGTTTCTGGGAAGAACAAAACGCGCAGCAGAGGCGCGCAGTTTTTCAACCCCTCCGAGCTGATTTTTCCTCTCATAACGAGCCGTTTTGTGACATATTAACATCTCCTTCTTTGTACACCCTTTTCACCTCCTCACTCCTGATCATTATGCTGCCTTGTTAATAAACATGCGGGAATAAGAGGCGAGCGCTGCTGTATGCTGAACCCAGCTGACGGAGGGGGGCATCGGGGAAAATTATAGGTAATTTCACATCTCTAGATTAGAATAATGGCTCTGTGGAGTTGGACAGAGAAGAGTGGGAGCTTTCAAATGGAGGGGGGCCAATTATCACGTAAGCCAAAGTGAAAAGGCCTTCCCTGTGTATTAGACAAGCTGAGAGGAGCGGATGGAAGGCTGGGATGACGGCTTGAAGGTTCCTGATAAAGGCAGCTCTGGCTGTATCAATGATGTGGATGCTTCTGCTTATCAGATATGAGCAGCCTGATGGGTTTTAATTGCAGGATAGCAATAAGAGGGAAAATAGCTTGTTATTAAATCTCCGTTCCTGTGAATGGGTGAATGGCAAAGCAGGTCTCCGGGGCGATTATTGTTATTAACTTGAAGGATCTGACATGCAGGGTAATTGCAAATTCACTCTCTTCCCCCCTGGAAGAGAGTGAATGCATGGTTTCATAAAATAGACCTTGGCTTACAGTTTCAGGGCATGTTGCACAAAAACATTTGGAGATGTGTGGAATAAAGGCCTTTAAATAAGGATGGCCTGTAAGGAAAGGCATCGGAAATACAGTGACGCATGCTTTGCCTGCTCTTCTCCAGCCTGGACTTGTCCTATCTTGGCCTAAAACAAAGGTCAGGCAAAGTTCATGGCTCCGCAGCTGTCCGTGATGCCTTCCTCCCTTCATTTCACCCAGGTTTACAGCGAAATGACCCGCCTGAGTGATCCTAATGCAGCCGGGGACAGCGGGACAGCTGCTGGGAGTCTTTCCGTGGCTGCAGAGCCCGACCTCTGCCTCAACCCGCCTGCATGCACTCAGGAGACAAGCTCTAACACTTGGGGTGTTGAGATGTGCTCCCTGCAAAACACTACATGTTCACGCACATTTCTATTTAATGACTGGCCTATTTAAGATCAATACCGCCTTCTATGAAAGTAGAGGAGTTTTAGCTCAATGGAGCTGTCCACATTTTGGCTAAATTGTTGAAACCCAGGCCTTGTCAGCTAAAGGCATCTTAAAGTAAACACCTATCTCACTTTCAACCACACCTCTTTATGTAGAACAGATTTAAAGTTTCACTTTTCAACCACATTTTGCCTTCTACATCAGGTGTCACTTTCCATAACTTTATAGCAATCAGATATCTCTTTATAGACATGCTTTTTCTCATTTCACACCATTTTATGGAAACCTCAGTGTGTGTATATTGATGTTCCACTTTTTAAACACATTTAAAGATTCATACATGCATTTAGTCAAATTATACTTCATTATTAGACTTATATTTATGTGTCTCTTTTCACCTTTCAGGTTTAAAGCATGTCATTTTTACCTTCTACTTCTTAACACTATTTTGGCATTATTGTCTTATTATCTTACTATTATCTTACTATTTGTCCTATTATCTTTATATTTTTAATCAAATGTGCAGTAAAAAAAAAAATAATGCAACAATTTTTAGCATCTACTTAATCATATTTAGTTAACTTAACACTGCTGTTGTATGTCCCACCCTGCTAACATGAAAAAAATTGTGTTTAAGTAAAAAAAATATATTAAGTAAAATGCCAAACATGGTTGCATTGCTTTAAATATAAGTAAATATTTTACTTTTTCCTGACAATTGTACAAATAATTCTCACGGTATGCTCAAGTTCAACAGTTCTCCAGCCACCTTCCCACACCCTCCATTGCTCTAACACTTGACATATTCAGAGATGACATATATGGACATGCCTGAAAGCCCCCAGCCCACTTGCTGGTGAATGCATGTTTGTCTTCAGCACAAATGTTTCCCCTGACAGTACACAGCCACAGTCCGGAGAGCCCACACACACTGAGGGAGCCACCAGGGGGGGGATCACATACTTTGTGATGAGATTTCATTGATATCAAAAGGCAATAGTCATCATGCCGCTTTTGTCAAATCAGCACTGGGTGCATTTCCATGCTGACTGATGCCATAGACAACTGGTGTTGAGTTTAGGGGACATAAAACACGAAGGGCACGCCAGGGAGATGGGATTAAGGGCTGGGAAACGTTAAGCTGCTTGTAGCTGAATCTGTAAACATGTGCTGGGGAGGTGGTGCCCAGAAAATTATAAGCTAGAAGGAAAAAAAATCTCCTTTATAAATGTGCTTTAAATATTTTTTTTATTTGCAAACGAAAATAAAATATTGTCTTTAATGAACACACACACACATATAGAGGCAGGTTTACTATGATTTTATAGGTTTATAGTGTGCTAGAGTGAAAATAAATCTTAATTAAGGTCAAACATAATTAATTCATTCTCCACTTTTGTATTTAATTTAAAACCTTAAACGGGTGTTACAGTCATCATTGTTGTGTCTGTCTGAATGATCCGTTCTTAGCCTCTTATGAACCCGTTTAAACCTCCAAGGCTGTTATTGCTTTTGATGTTTGACTTGACAAACAGGAATAAACTGATATTTTAAATATAATATTGTAATTTTATGCCTTGACAGTAATGACAGTAATAACAATTATGAGTGACTTGATCTTTTGGCTTTGCCTACAAGGCAGCGCGTCGGGGGAATCTCACATTGTTTGGTGTTTTTATGTTTCTAAAGAAATCTGTTCATAAGAGGAGGTCAAAGTAAATATTAATACAGGAAATGATTCCAAATACGTGAAGAAAAGACCTTTGTCTGGCTGAACAATATGAAAAAAATGTGGAAAAGTGAAATACCAAAAGGTTTAGATAAGGAAAACTGAAAGACTAAGGGATCTACGTATTTAAAAAAAGAGAAAAAAATAAATTAAAGTGAAAGATGTTTGCTGGAATATTTTAAATTGTCTGAAAACTCAAATGCACCAAAAGAAAAAGTTTGCATGAAGACGTCCTCATTTGTATTAAAGCGAGTAAAAACAGAAAGCTATAAACAAGCCCACATAATGATTTCAGTGAGTTTTAATTGTGGTCAAAATTATAAGATTATCCAAAAGTCTTAATATGTTTGTTTGGGATCTATAGAGCAAAAGAACAGATTTTTGCGTAATTGTAGGGATTGATAAAGAAAAGCAGTGCAAACATTAAACAGACACTAAAGATGGCTGTCCACCAGAGCTGCGCCTCCACGGCTGAGCGCGTCCCATTTAATTACCAAAGGCAGCAGAAACCTTCATTAGGAAAAAGGGAAAAGGCGCCGTGGGCAGCCAACATTTTATCTCCGTGGCGCAGTGGTGGTCCATGTGGACAGACTCACAATCAGCGCTTCCTCCATCATCTTATTATTATTTTCTGTGTGATAGATCAGACCAAGCAGCCTGAGCGCACATTTAAAATAATTATCAGATTTAGGAGAGCAGCTGTTTTATTGTCTCTGCTTCTTTATAAATATGTCACTGGGATCCCGGCGGTCAGCGGGTAACACTGGTTCCTCCTAGTTTTCCAAACTAGCCCCACTCTGCTGACATGAACAACACTCCGGCCTACAGCCGCAATTAATCTGCACAGGTTTTCCTCTTCCTCTAAAACTAAATCCTTGTTTAAACGATGTTTAACATCGCAGAATGAAAAAGTATAACTCTATTCAGTGAAATGCGTTGGTGGTCTCTTTGTGCCAACATGTTCTGCAGCAGAAATGCAATAAAAACCAGTGACATGTCTGCAGATATAGCACCGAAAATACAAAAGCCAAGCGGGAACCATTATTATTACTACTGTAGTTTGTTAAATTTGCGGACAAATTTAAAATCTGCGCATTTAAGCAGCTTTTTTCTCCAGTGTTTGTCACCAAAAAGTTACAAAAAACTGTTTCAAATTAATTTAGACTATTTGGGTAGATGTATTTTTACGTACAAGTTGGTCACTTGTTTTTTTTTTTTAAAGAAAATTTTAATTTCCTTTTGGCTTTTTTTTATATTTGGTCACATTCTAATCTTTATTTTCGGTCGGATTGCCTAAATAAAATGCTCCCTTTCAAACAAGCCTTAACCAGCGTCCTGAATTCCCCTGCAGACCCATTGGATTTTTTTTTCCCCCAGAGAAAAGGGCTTCACACAAAACATACAATTAACACTTTTATTCATTAGACAGGAAGGCAACATTTTGAGTCATTACATGAATATAAAAACGGTCTGATAGCACCATGGTGCAGTCTTTCTGGTTCAAATATGATCATAGTGGTTCTGCATATATATATTTATATATAAACACTTATTTACAACCTTCAGATTTTTTTTTTGTACAAATCCTTATAAATATGTCCTGAGTTCTTTTCTCTGTTTTTTTTAGAGTTCTCCACAAACCCACATGCATAATTGGTTGCAGCACAGTTTTGTGATTTTGTGTTCAGGCTACTTATTTTTTTTTTTGTTTTGTTTTGTTTTTTTTATTCAAATTCTTTGCATATTAATTTACAAAAGAAGTTAAACATATGAAGAAAAAAAAAGATAAATAATTTAAAGAACACACCAGATGTCTGTTAAATATGCTGCCAAAAGTGATTAGAAATCCCTTATGTGCTTTTTAAAACTGGATTCCCAGCTCTGAAAACTCTGCGATCATCGAGAGACAGAAAGTTTCCGACCTCCTCTGGCTCCAGGGAAGTTTGCTCTGCAGAGTCACTGTCTGTGGGTAGAGCTGAGGATCTGCGCCTGAGTCCGAGTTAGTAAACAGCTCCCACGCTCTGCTGCGGCACCGGGTGGTGCTGTAGGTGTGACCCCTGCTGGTACCAGTGGTTGGAATAATCCTCCAGGTAGGGCGGAGACGCGCTGTGCGCCGGCTGCTGCACCTGAGGCCGGCCGATCGGCGTGTTCTGAGGGGGGTTGCTGCTGTCCCACACGGCGGGGGAGGGCGGAGAGTTACAGGCCATGGAGTCGCTGGCATTGGGACTATGCTCCAACGGGACTTCACCGTTTTTGTACAGCTTCTTGAACTTGGATCTCCGGTTCTGGAACCAGATTTTGACCTTAGAAGGAAAAAGAAACGAGAGTGTTAATTTAAAACATTAAAATCATTAAATATATAAATATAAAGAGTTATTTTTTATATAATGTATTGTTTTTATATTCTAAACTGGTAAGTTAGCTTAAAATGACTGGAGATGATGAGAGGAACCTCACCTGTGTCTGAGTGAGGCCCAGCTGGGCCGCCAGCTCCGCGCGCTCAGGAAGCGCCAGGTACTGCGCCTTCTGGAAGCGCCTCTGCAGGGCAGCCAGCTGGTAACTCGAGTATATCGTCCTCGGTTTGCGGATCTTTTTTGGCTTTCCGTTCACCATGCGGACCTCAGGCTCTGGCTCCTCTTTCACTGGAAATTCACAACAACAAAGTCCGAATAAATCCAGCTGATCGTAAAAATCAACACGTCAAAAACAAAACAAGGAGGAAAAAAGAGCAATAGGAAAAGCCTATCTGCCCCAAACGATTTCAAACCCTAAACGGGATCATTGTATATAATAATACAAGTAAAAAACGATGTTTATAAGATCCAAACGTAACTAATATAAGTAGCAATAAAGTTAAGAAGTGCATTAAAAAAAAACATATAATAAAATCACCAGAAAAAAAGAGTTAAAACAAAAACTGTGAATAAAATACATGTTAAACCTGCAAAAAAATTAAAGGCTTATGAAACATTAATTTCGCCCTCTTTGAGTATGGACTTTGAGGTCGCAAAGACAAGCCTTTAAAAAAAATAAAAGCTATCCTTTATATACTCATTACATCAATTCCAATTGTAATTTTAGAACATATATTTCCCAATTTATGATATTTATTTATTTGTATATTTTATGTTCTACGATTCAGAGAGGAAATTTCTTAATTTCCTCAGACATTTAGTGAGAAATATTTAAATAATCATATATTCCGTTTTGAGATGATGGGAATGTTCCTGGATCAGGACATGGTTTACCTGAACCCGGAGGGGAGGCCTGCAGGTGATCTCTGTTGTAATGTCCGTACTGTCTGTAGCTGTTCGTGTAGGGATACTCTGATTTGGTTGGATAGGCTCCAGCAGCTCCCATCCCGTTCAAATTAAACTGATGGTGGTAAGAGTTGATCGGCTGTCCGTACGCCTGGCTCTGGTAATACTCATGGTGGCCGTGGGACGTCTGTCCGCTGTAGTAGCCCATGTCCGTCACCGAGGACTCGGGGAGAGTCGGGGAGTCTTTGGAGCTCGGATGGCAGCTCATAGATCCGGGTAGATCTGTTAGAATACTCGCGATCTTCTTCTCGTAGTTCTGTCCGGCGCTCATGGTGAAAGAAGCGCTCCGGGAATAAAATAAAAAATAAAAAAGAGAGAAATCCTCCTTCCTGTTGGTTTGCTTTAAGGAGAGGCAGAGAAAAACAATGCAGGCGCCTCAAGGATGCTGAGGTTATAGTCCTCTGAAACTCCTCCAGCTGCAGAAACGTTCTTAATGCATGGCTCAGCTGCTGGGACACAGAGTTATACGGAGCTGAGCTGCAGCCCGCCCTCCTATTGGCTGCAACCCCCCCGCGCGCTCACAGAGGCGCCCTGATGAAATCCAGCCTTCTGCAAGGACGCTCTCACACTCCCACCCCTCAATCACTTTTATTATTATTTTATTGCAATATTTACCTGTAAAGCATTCAGCTCCACACACTTTAAAAATGAGCTGATTTTGAAGCAGAGTGCCGCTCATTGCCACACAGAGCATGTTTTTCTAAAGCCTAATCCTGCAGCCAGACTGTCTCCCTAATGTTTTATGCAATGTTTTCTTAACAGCATCGAGATCACACTTTATTGAGCCTACTGATGTGCTGCCAGCCGCCCCCCCACAGACTGCTATTGTTATTTAAAGCTGCTGGCGGACCGAGAATTTTATGTAAAATGCGATGAAAGAGATAGGAGGAGAAGAAGAGGGGTTTAAAAACAAACTAGTTGAACTGATAGAGCCTGAGGGTGAATTCCGATGCTCTATCCATCTTAGATGGCTATAAGCAACCAGCTCTGCTAGAAGTTTACGGGAGAGGAAGACAGGAACAGCTATAGATGAAAGGAGACACACCCTCTAGTTTAAATTATTACATTTACTCACCTAGCTTTATTAAAGCGGATTTTCTTATCCTTTTTTCAGACATAATCGCTTATCCATGTCAGCAGCATGGTCCACAGCGCCACCCTGTGGTTGAAAACCTTCATGAATTAATTCAGTTTTACGCGATGCCAGTTTGAAGCAAATGTAGACCCTGGGTTGCGTTTTGTTTCCTTTATATCGGTTTAAAATACATTAATATGACTTATATTCCACTGCAACAATTAGAAGAAGTGCTTTTCTGGTTTTTCATTAGGATATCTGCAGGCAGTCATTTCTGGTGCAACATCGCCCTCTTCTGGTCAGAATTTATATCGCATTAAACACATCCTACATCATGTTGTTGGCAGCATGCTGCTACAGGGGTATTCTTTCTTTTCCTGGAACAGGTAAACAGGTCTTTGTTGAAAGGAAGATGCACAGAGCAAAATGCAGAAAGGAAAACTCGTAGAAGGCTTGAGACTGAGGCAGTTTCATCTTCCTACTGCACCAGCACTTCGTAAACAAGCAAAACATCCACCCAGCCATTTTCTTCCACACTTATCCCACACATGCACAAGGAGAACACGCAAAGTCCTTGCAGAAAGACCCAGAACCTCCTTGCTGCAAGGCTGCAGTGCTACCCAATGCACCCCCTCTACTAGCAAAACTATACACATCTAAATTATGTTCATGGATTAAACTCCAGACCTTGATGTAGTTAAATATAAGGCATAAAGTGCTTTTCAATGACAAGCCATCCAATCTCAGTTTGACTGCACTTTGTTGGATACAACCCAATGAATTCAAAGTCTAGATGTAATAATGTGATAAAGAGAAACCCAAAAATGTGTGGCTGTAACTGCAAGGAAAACTTGAAAATGTTGACCTAGCAACATGGTGGAGGATGAAATCATTTTACATGTCACACTTAGAGAACTCTTTGAGTCTTAGATGCCATTATTTAACCAAAATGAAAAAAAAAATGTATTAACACCATAAAAGATGAAGTAAAAACATTAAGAGTTACAGCCCCATTCCTATGGATGTTCAACCACTTTTCTCTGCAGAACAGGGGCAGAGCTAGTTGCTCCTACACTGGCTTATTTCTAGGGAAAGACATACTTTAAAAATCCTGGACAACTGTTCAATAGTGCATATACAAGTAAGTGCTTCAGTTTTTTCTGCAGGGTTCGGTCTGACATCTCAATTTTCAGGTAGAAAGAAATACTTTCCAAGCATTAGGAAATCAGAACAAAACTCAACAGCAGAACATGACCTTAGAAGCCTTCCTCACTCCAATAAAATTAGTTCTGCATCAATATCCTTATGGATGGTTCAGTATCAGGCCACCCTAGGCCTCATTCACTTTCTGTTCTGTCACATACTTAATAAGAGGCCTAAGTTTGGAGGAGGCTGAATCAAGGAGATAGAATAATGCGTGGAATCATTAGTCCTTTTAAAACTAAAGTCCTGTTGGTGCTGTGTATTAAAGTCATGGTTCCTCTTTTAGAACTACTCTATCTTCTAGAAAATGGTAGACGTCACCAATATGCAGAGGGTCTGTCTTTTATAGGCTATACTGTAAAGTTTCTCATAAAAATGTAAAGCAAATGAACGTCTACTTTCTCTACATGTTCATCTAGGAGGAGCGTTTCTACAAAGTCAGTGACTCAGTGAATCAGCTGGGTTTCCTTAGACAGAAAACTATCTGTGTGTTTGAATTGATTCTTTAAGGTGATGTGATGATAGTTGGCATTGTATAAATTATGTGAACTGAAATAAAACTGGAACTGTAGGATTAAATCAACAAATTAACCCCAAAAGAAAAACAATAATTCAGCAACATCCTGTCATATTCATTTACACCATAATTAATTTGCATGCCTGATTAATTTATCTTAACTACAGATGAAATCTACTCCTCAATTAAATTAACCTCACATTGGATAAAAACATGACCATCAAATTAACACATTATATAAATCTAACTTCTCCTTCCAAAAAGTCTATTTGATTTCAGATTAATATAATAAATATGAGCAGATTCTGTTAGACTGATAATCTCTAATCTCCCACTCCAGTAAGACAAAAGTGTTTTGAAAGACTTTTGTTTATAAAAGATGATTTCAAGAACTCGTACCAAGTGCAATCGTCATACTGCACAGGAAAATTATTGCATTTATTTTAAATAGAAGCTTCTCAAAAGATTATCAATCAAACAGTTGTTTAGCCTATTAATCTCAAAAAAGTTTAAAAAGACTTTGGATACATCTTAACTTGTAAGACTTGCCTAGATGGACTCTTTTTGCAGCACAGAACACCATCTATTTTCTAATTATGATTTACCTTAACGTCTTTGTTAAAATGAGGGAAGACTTGCATGATGTATGTTTGTTTTATGTTTCCGAATTATAGCAGTCTGCCTGAGGGTCAAAGTGCTCCTCTGTAGGCCTGGTAGAGGGGCTTCATGTGCTTGTGAAGATCCTCAGTCATCCAGGTCATAGTCATTTAAAAAAAAAAAAAAAAACTAAATTCAAACTTGGAAAACAAAGTTCAGGGGTTTGTTTTTTAACTTTTTCTTTAACTTTTTTGGAGGTGCTTCATATGTTTCTCTATAAAACGATCTGTTGCATGAGCAGGGTAACTTCTTAGTAATGTTTTACAGATACCTGTGGCACTAAAAATATTCTCAAAAACAGACACTACTCTAGGATTATTTTAATTTAATCCCGCCAAGGAGTTGTACTTTCTGGAAGTGTTTCCACCAATGGCCTCACATGCAGAGGTGAACAGGATAGTCAGAGTTAAGGAGCACCATGTTGTTACCAGGATCAGAGGCGCCATACTGCTGCAGGATGATCCTGTGCAGACATTTAAACACGAAAACTGAAGGGGATCTAAAAGCTTCCAGGATATTTTTATTTGCAGAAAAACCTTGTTTAGTAGATAATATATGTAGACGGCACATTGTGAGCACTTAAATATAGGGTAGTTTAAATATTGAAACATTTCCATACAGCAGAGTTTACTAAAATCAAATAAACTTGTTTATTTTTGCCTAAACACTGGTTTTGTATGATTTTTTTCAAGCTGAAAAATCTCTTTGATTTGATTAGTTTTCATTGTAGCTTGAGAAAAAAGATTGAGAAAGTTGGCTCTTCTGCAGGGGTATCTCATTTGGCTCTTCTCTTCATTGCCTCCAGCTTGTATAGACTTCTCTACCAAAGTACTAACTTAGTCATCAAGCACACGAGACAGGAGACATTTTTCTCCTTTGAACTGGTAGCCTGCCGTGCCATGACCCAAACGCACAAGTTCAGACAGGCTTTGCCTTCATCTCTTTATAACAGAGTACAACCTTACACTTAACAAAACAGAGACACCCAACATGCAACAGTGGTAAAAATCATACCTGAAAAAGAAAAACCTAATTTTGACCCATAACCCTACCTATTTTTTACAAAAAAAAGTATTACATTCAGTAACAATGCTGATGTTGATGTTGTTTGATTAATACAAACACCTCATTTACCTAAAGCTCCATATTATAGCATGGTCTCCACAGCATTTAACTCCACATACCTCCTGTTTCTTGATTTCTTTATCTAATCTAAGTCTGATCTGATTTCTCGGCTTAAAGTCAGATTAGTTTCTAAAATAATATTTGATAAATTAAACTTTATGAGATGGATTGGTACAAGTTGTCATGATTTTATTTTAAGATCTGACCCACATGCAGAAAACCAAACAGAGAGACCAGGGGAAGGTTTAACAGGTTTATTGAGAACTGGTAGAGATGGGTCCAGTGCTGCTCTGAACACTGGCGAACCGGGACTGAAAAGTGAAGGGGAAGTTCCTGTGATTAGTTCAGGCTCAGTAGAAAAATTGAGCTTTGATTTGCAAAAGGGAATAAAGGCAACAGGACTCACGTTTCCAGTAAAGGTGTGTTTCTCTGAATCCAGTCAGTGCGGGTTGTTCTGGTAATTGACTTGCTCGTTGGAGGGTGGACAGGGTTTAACCAGGTTGAGGTGTTTCCTTGAGGAACGGAGGAGCTGACTGCCACTTAGATTTCCAATTGTACTTGAACTGATTCTTGTGGAGATAAATCCCCTTCTCAGTGTGAAGCTCAAACTATCCTTTGGGGAAAAGTAGATCCAAACCTCCTGTTTGAATCCCCAGCTCAGTTGGAAGCTCAGACAATCCTTCCAGGGGGAGAAGGTCCAAAACATCCAGTTTGCAGGATGACTTCCTGCTGGGAGGCAAAGACAAAAAAACAACAAGGTTAAGGCTCAGGTTGACAAAAACTCAGTTTGACTCAGCAAAACTCAGCTTGGCTAGAGTACCCAAACCTGGCAAACACTCTGGCGTCGAGGTGGTGGCAGTCAGCAGCTTAAGAGTCCTCAGGTAATCAGGCAACCATCCGCAGGTTCAGATTATTTTAATCCCCAACAATTTATTTCAGTTAAATCAGTGCATTTAGTGCAAGTAAATATATCCAGTGTCACTAACCAGCGAACAGTAGCAAACAAGCAATCAGAGAGACTTATACCCCTTTCCCACTGCCCGAAAAACCCCTTTAAACCCGGGAACAAATGGCTTTTAGTGGCAGTGGGAACAGCTCACTGACATGTGTCTACCCGAGTCAAATGGCTCAGCAACGACTCGCGTTAAAATTGCCTTGGCTCTGATCGGAGCCAGGTTTACCCACTAAATTACATGAGACCATTGAACGCAACATACGGACGTCAACACACCACGCCAGTTGCTTCCGATCTAACAAGCTGTTTACATTTGTTAAACATGGCGCAGCACTGGTGAAAGAGATTCAGACAGATAATAGAGCGAAATAATAAAGCACACTTACTATGGCCTGGCTTCCTAACATGTTGCTCTCCATTGTTTGCTTCCCTGATTTCTGCCTTACTGGTCACAGCATCAACGCTTACACAGCGCGATGGTGTCACCAGACATGCAGCGATGAGAGGACAGAGCCCATGCTGCTGTCAGCGGGGGGTTAGACCAGCTTTTTTTGACAGTAGGGGAGACAAATGCCGATTGTTAACGGTTTAACCACTGTTTGAAAAACACGAGTTAAAACACAGTTTTCAGCAAACTGCTGTCTGGGTTTCTTCATCGTAAAAAAAGAGCAAATGTAGAATACTGTGGCGTCTCATGCTTCTGTTGAGTTGCCATCTCCCTCTTTGAGCCTACATGTTGTTTAAGGCATCACATCATCACCATGATGCTCTCATGCCACTATTCAAAGCTAGCATGTTAACCCTTTTGGAATTTTGTGATGCACAAAGTGTTTTCATTCCTTTTAGGATTTGGCTCAAACTATTTTTCCGAGTCAGTCAGTTGTTGAGTTTTACACAATTTTCTATGAAAATGGTGCCTCACTGTGGTCAACTGGCCAGCTTGATTCCGCTCTGCAGACAGTGTGACACACAGAGTGATGCATTAATTACAGCACACTATTAATCAACATTGACATTTTTTGCCCAGGCAAAGTTTTTATTAGTCAGTTAGTCAGTGCAGGCCCAGATTAACCCAACCAATTTTCATTGGGTTAATCCATAACGCTTCATCGAATAGTGTGTTTGATGCCTTTAAACTGTCAGGGGATCCCCTTTAAAAAAATAATCAGCCAACGTCACACAAGAGTGTCTTAACCTAACAATTTAACAATTTAATTTCATGCATATGAAATTAATCAGTAAACGACTCAAGCTCTGCTGTAACATCTAATCCTTACAAAATTATATTAAAGTCATTAGCTGTTCATGAAGGATTTTGATGGCTTAAAACTACTGCAACTCTACATTCTGCAATGAAGACACACCTCTGCTCAGGTAATGAGACTAAACCATGTTGTAAACCTGAGTACTGCAAAAAAATGATGCAATAGAAGAGAAGCTTATTGCCAAAACTAGACCCATTTATAAGAGTGCAGCATAAAGATGGTCTAAAGAGGGTGCTTACATTATGAAAAACTTCCAAAATATTAAATTAAAACACCTTGCAAGGCAAACAGAACATGTAAAGACCTATTTGTAGAGGAGATGTATTCTGGAATTTACCTTCACCATAAAGTTACCAGCACCAATGGGTTGGTGTGGTAGTTCCAGCCAGTGTACAGGCTGTTTGCTCCTCTGCAGAGCAGTTGTGAATGAGGAAACTCGTGAGAGGGCTGTATGTAAAGTTCTCTGACCACCAGCGAGCTTTTGGGATTTTCCTCAGAAAGAAAGAACAAAGACTGACATGGCATATTTGGATTCACAAGGAGACTATGAAGGTGGTGAGCACTAGAGGCATGGCTGCAATATTGATGCATCTTATGTGTTTATATCCGTTTTTATGTCATGTTGTTTCACAACGTTATCATGTAAACAAAAAAGAATAAAAATCTTCAAGGGCATGTGACAGTGTGGGGTACTGTCACCCTGATCATGGTCCTCCTTGGCTACTTGGCAAACCTCTTCTGAAATCGTCAAAATTTAAGGAGTTACTTGTCTTATTTCAATGAACACATATAGGTGATAGGTGTACATTATTTTGCCCCAGCATTCTGTCGAAGCAGAGATACATCTATATGGTCCCCTAGAGGACTGTAATTCAAGAAGCCTGATTTAAGCTCCTTGTTCCAGCAAAGGGGTCATTTCTTGGAGCATCATGTGCACTTGGCACCACCTATTGACAGAGTGCATAATCATAGTTCGTAATATAATCTTTGATTCTTGCATATATTTTTATGCTTTCGGACCCTTGATACAGGCTTTGCAGAAACGCTCTCGCTGTTACTCGACTCACACTACAAAGCTTGAGCTCATCTCATAACAGCAGTCATTTTCAGCATCTTCTAAGAGATGGAAAATCTAAGCCCAACAGAGATCATCTAAGTAATGGTCAAACCAGGGCCCCATTCTGTGCAGTGCTGAATTTTGTGACCTTGCAATTTGCACAATCAATTCAGTTTGTTTCAGTTTATTTATATAATACGTGTCATTCCAAAGCACATTACAATTAAACCAGATCATCCAGTCAGATTGCCTCAAAGTTACCTATTAAATACCAGCTGATTGTGTCGAATCATTGACTCGACAACAATCCCTCACAGCATGTAGCAGCTGTGGACATGTAGCAGATGTCTTCCCTAGAACATCGATCATGATCATGCAGGTAATTGTCAGCAAAAATAAAAAAATGGACATGACTTTGTAAAGGAAGTAACGTGTTTGGAACAGCTTTTATGGCCTGACTTATGGACAACACCTTTGATTCTTTATTTCTTTATCTTCATTTCTCAAATGCCTTCAACAAAAATAATGGTCTATTGAAGGCCTTTTAAACTTAGAACATCATCCATGTTCAAAAACAACAATGATCACATAGAAAAATTAGACACTGAATAATGGTAAATGATACCTCGACTATATAACAATAGATATTTGTGGAATTTTAATGTAGGCAGCTTGAAAAAAAAATGCAAACGACAAAATGGAATCACTGACAAAACTCACTGGTTGGTGTTTCTCTGACTGAGCAGATATGAAACAAGGAGTGAGCTTGCCTGGTTGTTTACCGGGTCAGGAGCAGGCTAGCAGCAGGAATAAAGCACGGTGGTAACTTGTGTTACTGCGTAATTAGGCCAGAATAAATGGTGTGGTGGGTCCTGTTGTGGGGGGGCTACCCTCTCTGGCATCTTGGGTGAGAATTTATTTAACTGGGAGATTGTGGCATTCAACTTGGGCTGCATTCACACTCTATCCCTCAGGTAGCGCCCAGTCCCTTTTTGAATTAATAACTCTAGTTCCCTCCCCCTTTCCTTCCCAGGATTGCAGCGGGATATCCTCCTTGGTGTGGGGGATTGGGGTTCCAGGGGGTTGGTGGTCAGACATGCAAGGATAGTGGATGCAGAGAGAAGAAGCTGCAGCTTCTTGGGGCTTCAGCACCATAGCCTCTGGGTTCTGGCCCCGGGGCTCTCGTCTGCCGATCTTAAGTGGGTGCTTTCGTCCCTGTGTCCTTTTGTTCTGGGGGCCTTTGGATATCTTGGGCTCTAATCTCCTTTACTGCAGCCCTGGGGCCCCTCATACATTTTCCTGCTGATGGAGCCTAATGTATACATACACCACAGGTGTTTAAGTCCAGTTGCACATGGATAAAGTAATGTTTAATGCCAAGCCGCAGCTACAAATATAACTCTGAATAACATTGTGTAATCTCATAGGTTTTGCATTTGATGTGTACACACATTTACCAGTTACCAAGTAAAATCTTATGGCAACATCTATGGTCCACATGTGAAACCAAAGCTATTATCCAGCACTTGGACATTGATTCCCAGTGGAAAACAGGACAATAATAAATTGAGCCACAAAATCTGGAATTGGACAGATGTTTCTGGTGAAGCTAATTACAAAACGCACCTGGAACCCATTCTTCCCTAAAACAAACGTGTTTTAGCATTTTAATCAAAATCTGCACTGTGATCATGTTGCATTCCTCTGTATTTTAAATTATGGCCCTGAGTCAGACCTCTTTAAAAATATTAACTCTTGTCTGCACCCCCTTCTTTTGCTCCCTGTCGGTTACAGGTGCCTGTGTCTGCTGGCATTCTGGTGGTTCTGTATATACGGGGTTGGGTATCAGTGGGCGCTGTCTCATTCCTGGTGGCTTCAGGCTGGGCTTGAGCCCCCTGGCCCCATGGGGTCCCCACCAAGGGGTGGTGCGTCTGCAGGCTTCAGAGTCCTGGGCTCTAATCCAGGTCTACCTTGGGTGCGACTAGCCGCCGGGGGAGCCTATGGGCTCATTGCAATGGACCAACAGGACCTAGGCTCTATGGCCTCTGGGGTTGGGACTCTCAGGAACTGGGCCCCTTTATGATTTGGCCCCTTGGGGGTTTGGCTCCAGGTGCTTTCGTATGCCCTTCTCTGGTGTGGGTGCCTATCCCTATGTCTGCCCTCTTTGTGTCCCAGTGATCTCTGGATATCTGGAGCCAGGATCGCCTGTTTTTCTGTCCTGGGCCCTGTAGGGTGAGTCTGGGGCCGCCCACGCCTGCTATTAAGCATATTATACTTCTAAAGTTTTGTAAGTCCTTCATACATGAGATTGTCCATGCATAGATACCACAGGAATTTGGTTACAGGTGTTCACAAATACAAACTAATACTAAATACTAAGCTGCAGCATCAGATTAATACCTCCATGAATAATGTTGTGTAATCACAAAAGGTTGCTTACATAGATATCTAAACGATACCTGCTGCTCTGGAAGCGTTTTTGAATTTTACTTTAGTTGTCTGTTGTCTTCTTTTTGCTGTTCTGTTCCTTTCATCTCATACAGGTGAGGAAGCAAACTTCTAGGAGTTATTGTATATCTTCTGTGTTGTCTAATTTTGCTGTTTTGTTTTTTTCTCTTTGCATGCGCTCTTTCCCCCCTAAGTTTTTAACCCTTCTCTCTTTCTCAGATCTCTTTCCAGTTTTGTTTTCATTGTTTACATTTTACTCCCCAAATTATTTTTAATAAAGTTTCATGTACAAGTCCTCAGTGGAACCTTTTGGCAACAACCATAGTGTTCTGCTTGTGAAATCATCTAGCTCTGGGACATCAATTCCCAGAGCTGTATTAGTAAAACAAAAAAGATGGGCTTTATCATCTAGTAGATTAGTATGTGGAAATGTTATTTTGCAGTAAGCCTTCCCAACATACATGTCATGAGCACTAACAAAATATGTGGAGTTTCCTTTTAATAGACTACAATGATATCGAATAGAGGCTCATACCTAATTTCTTTTACAGGGTACCAATGCAGACACCAACTTGAGTTGAAGGTATTCATTCGTTCATTCATTCATTCATTGAGACAAAATGGATTAAAAGCTTTTATTAGCATCATGCATTTAAACACAAGATTACATCAGTTTTTTAAAAGTTAAATTCTGCATAGATATCCTCAGGATAACCCTCAGGAATTAGAGGATCTTGGTTGAATTCAGGCCATCAAAGGATCTCTTTTACATTTTGCTCTTTCAGTCACTTTGGGTTGGGGTCAAAGTATTTCATTAGATAACTGGCGTTTACTTAATTTGTGCCTAAGGCATCCTGGAGCACTTCAGGCCAGGGGGAATGCATCGAGAGCCTTTCCAGGTAAAGAGGGAAAAGCTCTATTTGAACTCCATGAATTTGTTCATGTTGTGCAAATAAAAATTTAATGTTACTTCAAAACGGCTTCAGCTTCTACAGAATTGTAGACGTCACATGTGTGGAGAGGTCCTGTCTGATTAGCTGCCTCACAGAGTCAGACTCAACCTCGACAAGCTAGTATAGAAGTTCCTCTGCTCCAGGAATTCCTCTAGAACCTCGGGAGATCATTTCACAAAGAACAATTCTTCATGACGAGGCTTCTCCAGATTTGGTGCAAGACAGACCGCTAGAGAAGATCCTTCCTGCCTACAGCTATTCACTCCTACTACTTCTGTGTAAAAAATAACTTATGAGTTATTGCAACACTTTATTTCCCTTTGGCATTAATAAAGTATTTTTGAATATGAATTGAATTTTATGCAGCAGTGACTCCTATCACTGTAGAGAAGTTAAGACTACTTCCTGGAAAAAGCATGTATCCAATTTGAAAGGAGTGGCATCTACAGATCTGGGGAAGTTTTTTAGGTTCTTCGTTCCTGTGTTTTCATGGTGGAAGATGTTCAAATAGTCCTTTGCCTGGGTGGGATCTGCAAGTACCAATTTTTATTTAGTCCTACCCAAGTTTCCACCCAACAGTGTTGCATCTCTCTGGAAGAGTGCTTCTACTCAACACTCCCCATCTCCAGAGGTCAGGAAGGATGGCCACATTTAACAGGAAGTTTAGGACAGATTCTGGTAAAAATCAGAACCAAATGTTAAATACTACCGGTACACTCATTTGCATTATAAAGTGAGAATATTTAGATATTACCAATGTCAGAGGTCACAGACTCCTGCATTGTTGATCTTGTGCAGATGAGTGCACAAGATCATCATAATGCACAGGGTGTTGAAACTGAAAGCGACACAACCTCACAGATAGCTCCATGGAAAGCAGGATTGGCTCCACCACGGTTACCTGCATGTTGGTATTTATACTGCAGGTAGTATTGGGTGTGACCCATCTCTGCTCTTTTAATCCTGCACAGCATAAGACATGGACTGCCTAACTGGCTTATGGAATCGCTTTGCCCAACACAGCTAATTTCTAAGTCGTAAAAGTAAAAAAATTTTAACATGCATTGAACACAGAAGTCATTTTACCTGAAGTTTTTACTGTTGTAAAAATCCCAGGCAAACAACCTCCTGATCAGCAGGCTGACCTTTTCTGGAACTCTGTAGGCATTTCCTTAAAACCCGAAAAGATTAAGAGTTCCTCAGACACATGTTACATGTGTATGAACACTTTTTCACACAAGACAAACCTTTCCCCACCTCAAGTTAAAATTCAAAAACCAACAGAACATACTTTCCTTCATCCATACCCTTTAAGCCAAAGCGTCACTTACGTCTACGAAGGGTTTGTCAGGAAATGGGATCCTCATAATGTAAACATTAATCCATGACTCGTCCCACATATTTCCTAGGTTTCAATATGGAAACATGCTTAAGAGTTATTTCTGACTAGCTGTGACAGACTATTAGACACTGAAATAAATGCTGTGATCAAGAACCTTAACACCACAGATTTTGTTTGATTTAAGGTTTAAAAATACTGTCAAGTAAAAACTGTTATGCCACAAAATGGGCTAAACCAGCTCAGTTTTCTGAAGACATTTTAACATAGACCCAGGAGTCTTTGGCCCAATCCCATACTGGCCCCTAAGCACTAATCACGTCTGCGCATTCCTGCACAGGGTACACCACATTAAAGGTATTGTGGAGGATTTTTGTAAATTTTTTAACTTAAAAAAATGCACATGCACAGCCCTGTACACGCTGCAACAGCCTGAACAAGTCCATTTCTCCTCATGCACACTGTTTACAATTTGCTGTTCTCATAGCTCACACAAGCTTCTTTTCATCTTACACACTTCGTAGACACTTTTCTCTTACGATCCTCGGCCATTTTCGAAGTACCTGGGTGAGAAAGGTGCGTTTCAATGACTGTCTAAAACCGTAGCTCACCACAGATATACGCCTGAAGGTGCGCATTCACACAAAAAGATAGCTAACGGGACGAGCACGTAGAGCGGCCTTACGTAAGCATATCAACAGAATGATTGACAATTAGGAGGACCACTTAATTAGATGATCCAGCTGGAAATAAAAGATGGTCCTCTATAACTTTAAAGGGATAGTTCGGGATTTTTGACATGAATCTGTATGGCATCCCCATCACCAGTGTCATGCAATCACACTGACTTACCCCTGGCAGCGTCCTGTGAGCAGAGTTCTCGTCCAGTTTTGGTCAAGCCGAAAGTAGTCCGGCAGGTTTGCTAGAGCCAGCGAAATAAAACGTTTCTCTTCCCAAAACATTATGTGTTCAAAAGAGTGATATTTTTGCATCCCAAAAACATTGTAGTGGAAAAAGTCACACGTCGTTATCAATTGGTCCTATTTTCTCTCTGTTCGTATCAGTGCGCGCCGTCATTCTGACAGCGAGTTCAACAACAGCCGCATGTCTCGCTCCGCCTAGCTAGGAGCTAGGCGGAGCGAGACATGCATCTGGCTGTTGTCAGGTTAGTAGGCCCTAGCTGTCAGGTCATGGTGTCGCGCGCACTGATACGAACAGAGAGAAAATAGGACCAAGTGATAACGACGTGTGACTTTTTCCACTACAATGTTTTTGGGATGCAAAAATATCGCTCTTTTGAACACATAATGTTTTGGGAAGAGAAACGTTTTATATCGCTGGGTCTAGCAAACCTGCCGGACTACTTTCGGCTTGACCAAAGCTGGACGAGAACTCTGCTCACAGGATGCTGCCAGGGGTAAGTCAGTGTGATTGCATGCCACTGGTGATGGGGATGCCATACAGATTCATGTCAAAAATACCGAACTATCCCTTTAAGTGCCATACCAAATCCCATAGTGGGTAGTTAGAGTGGACCGTCCAGCCCTTAAACAGCGAGTCTCACTGCAATTTGGCAGCAGGTGTAACAGTGGCTTAAAGGTTGGAGGAAGTGCATGCATTAAAATCTAAGTTCCACCAGTTTGCTGAATCTTCATCACACTGACGAAAAAACACCAGTTAGGTATAAAAAAAAACGTAATTCCAAAATAGAAGGTCCCCTTCGAAATGGTTTTATTTGACCGTATACTTTTGTTTAAAGAAAGGGGCAAATGTTTTATTTTATGTCACCTTGCGCCACAGAGCTACAGCCATGCACATGGGGCATCACTGTGTTGCCTTAGCAACGATTGCTTTCTTTTTCAGTTGGAGGGAAGAGGCTGTCCCATTCTCACTTATACCCCCCCACCTTTAATCGGGGCGCCATCCACAGCTGCCAATGAGACCTGATAGTTGAGCGTTAGTGGTTAGGGAACATTTTGGGATTTAACCAGTCAGTGCCATCGGCTTGCACTAGAGCAATCTGAAGTTTTATGGTGACGTCTTTTACGGTGTTTTTTTTTTCTTTTTCTTCTTCTTTAAATTTCAAAAAACTGAGGTAAAGTCTGGTTTTCTCTGATTCAAGCACTTTTTTGTTGACATGACCCAGATGACAAAATGTACACATGCAAAATCTGTTCTACATGCATCTGTTGTAGTAGTGCCATGCATTCTACCCAACAGGTGTGCAGGGATAGGTCCTTTTTGTTGATATATTTGGATCCATAGAAGTTGTAGAGCTTGTGTTGCACAAAGGCATCCAGGTTAAAGTGGTTCAAAAATCTTTTACAGCTCTTAAATCTCCCTGAAAGGGTTTCAGTCCCAAACCAAGAGAACCAATAAGCGTTGGTGTCCTCAAAGCCTTAAAATAGGTTTACAAGAAATTTTCTTCCACTTCATAATTGCGTGCTCCTTATTGATGATTCTTCACAAAAAATGTACAAACTTAGATCTTTATGTTTGAAGCCTGAAATCTAACTACCATTATATTCATCAGACAGCCTGGGGGAAGACATGTTAATTATGTTAAAAAGGTTTATAAAGACCATGATATTTAGTCTATATTTGTCTAAACAGAATATTCTTGACTAAAGTTGTTCAGAACTGCATTTATATTCATTTGATTTCTCATATAGATCCCAGTGAGCTGGTTCTACAAGGATTCATACAAAAACATGTTGAATCACATTATGAACTCTGAAAATATTAAACCATAAACCACAACCTCAACACCATCACCATGTCCCGTCAAAATGGAAACTAAGATTCACACATTTTAAGGTTTGCTGTTTCACAATCATACTTTATAACATTAGAACAACTGGTATTATTACAACATAAACAATAGCAGCTAGCTAAGATGACAACCAGAAAAAAAACAGATTGTGGTTTCATCTTATGGAGGATGTTATTGTGGACCAGTCTGACACCCTGCATTTAAGTAAAACCTGGATTAAAGATGAAATTAGGAATGTAATCACAATCACCTCATTTACACTTTGATCATTTACACCATCTTTATTGAATAGATGTAATCTGAGGGGTTAGGGGGGGAAGGAGGAATTAAAACCATCTAAACCAATCAGCTAGGAAAAGAACTTCACTGTGGTCAGAAGTAGCAGTTTCCTGTCATAACTATCTCACTGAAACATGGCTCCCAAAGGACAGCCCCGTAGCACATAGTTAAATGGTCAAACAGTGGCGCCGACTTGTTTTTGACCCAGTTGATGGATGGATTGGTGGCTCCTCTTTGGATCTGAAGCAGGCAGTGATGATTCTGGAAAACTTTGCTGCAAGAGGGTGGAAATGCTGGATCTTTTAATCTAAATACAAATATTCTCTTATATGTAAATGGATTAAAAAAAATGTTCAATTCTCATTCACTCTCCCCATCATCCTCTGTGACTGAAATCATCTCATCTTCTGCACCCTTGCCAACAATTTTCTTAAAATTGATTTCTTCCTGTTCTTTCAGTGGCTGCCTTCACCTGTGACCTTCCTGGTCTCCCCATCATTCTTCTTTTTCATCCCTCAGTAAAACGTCTTTTTAAATTTCCTTCTTATTGTAATCTGCAATATCTAGGCTTATAGATTTGGAAAAATAGCCAATTTATGACAGGAAGATACCCAGATATTATTCATAACACTCTCTCCGTTCACAGTAGCGGTTATATTCGGAAATCTTCTCCTCATGGCATCCAGTTCATCATTTCCTGACCTGACAGAATGGATGCAATGTGAACTCTATTTTAATAATGTGTCCCCTTAGGGAAAAACTCAAATCCTTAAACTTCACAATCACCGTTTTCTCTTTAATGTAGACAGAACTGAAATATGTTAAGGCTCTTATGAATCATGTTTCAATTAGGTAAATTCATCTTTTATATCAGAGCTGTAAAAAGGCTCTTCAACCAAAACGCAATTAGTCAAGTATTTTGAGGACATTAAAGTAGGGGGGTATATCAGTTTCTGCCAATATAGGATTATCTTAGTGTGTAGGTCACTCTGGATGCAAATATCTTACTTTTTTGTACCATAATATTACCTTTGTTTAGCCATTACTCATTAAAGGGACATAGAGGAGCTTAGATTATTACTGACCAGATAAAAAAAAAGCCCAAAACTGCTGCAGAAGTTTAATTTACCTTGGTTAAAGGTTAGTTGGGGAAATTGCGCACAAGTACTTTGATGTGAAATGTGAATTTAAATACATGCAATTAGTGCTTATAGGTTTTGTGTGGATATGAACTCAATGGAAAGCTCACTGAATATAACCAGTCTTTGGCTATTTCATATATGGAAACGCTTAAGAATACATTTGTTACTCGAGACATAATACTGAGCAAAGTCATCCAGTTTCTGTTATTTAAGGAACCCTGGATATATGGTAGGTTTATCATCTACATTTCAACTGAACTAGAAGAAGTGTTTGTTAAACAAAAAGGCTTCCGTACAATCAATCAGTTCTCTATAATACAAAAGGTAAATAAATGCAAAACATCAATCGACATTTGTCATTCAATACAGCTTGTAAACAAATTCCAAGACAGAAATTACAATTTCTGACAATAAATGTATTTAAGGCTTTTACCTTATACAATGTATAAATTCAGACATGCTAAATTAAAAAGGTATAACAGCAGTTTGATCGTCCTCCTAAAGTTGAAAAACAAAGAAATACCCCCCAACCTCCCCCCAAAAAGTCTCATCATACCCACTACTGACTTATGTCCAGAGAACATGGCCGAAACCAACACAAATCCTTCTACAGACAAAGCATAAGGATCCTGATACAGGCTTTTTACTTATAAAAATAACTGATATTACAGTTCAAACATAACTTCACAGTATATTTGATGATGCTAGAAGACAAACAGTATTTTTCATTAAAAAAAATAACTAAACACAAATGGTCCACAACTGTGACAAAAAACGCATTTTCTTTCTGAATGCCATAGAAGACAGGAGAAAGAAAAATGAGAAAGAAATCAAATGGTTTAAATGGGATTCTTAGGCATCAGAGGATAACTGAGAAAGTTGGGGGAAAATAAAGAAACAAAAACCAAACAAAAGCAGAAAAATGTCCTCAAGTCTGTCCAGGGTTAACATGGAGGTATGAGTGAAACCCATGTTCTCACCGCTGCCCTCATAAATATCTCCTGTTAGTTCAACAACACAGAACAGCTTCAAACTGAAAACACTGCAGCTCTGCAGATATGGTGACATCTTAAACTTCTTAACATAATGACAAGCAGTCTTCTGTTTTTCCTTTAGACGACACATTCTCCCTTTGTCTCATTATTACTTGAAGCATGTGGATAAGTGATAAATGTGTTTGAATCCTGAGTTTCACTGAGCAGCAATTGGGATGTTTAAGCTCCAGGCTTGGTTGGTACTCAAATAACTATATATTATATTTGATTTATGAATGTTTAACAGGTGGTTTTGTTTTCAACAGTATGATAATAAACCGAAATAAAAAGAACACTGTTAAAATGTTGGATTTTTACACATTTAAAACACTAGTCTTGTTAAAAAAAAGAAAAGAAAAAGGTTTTATTCCCAGTGAAGAAGCACCACTTCAAAGAGTTGTGTGATATCATTCCACTGCTGTTGTCAAAGTTGTAGATGGATTCTGTAATGAAATTAACAAGAGGTCATCTTAGATGCATGTCTGAGTATAAATTGTAACTCAAAAGGAGTTTTTTACTCACAATTTCCCTACTTGAGGCCACTTGAAAATCCATTGAAGTCACCATTGGTTCGACCATTTCCTGAGAAACAAGGAGACTCTAAGTTAAATCATCCACTTTTAATTCAAGTAAATAATTTCTGTAAAAATCAGGTGTACCTGTGTATCCGTTAAGATGTTGGTGCACTGAATGGTTTGAGGAGGGATTATGGTGAGATGGTGATGGGTGGTCCCTGCCTCCCACTGCTAAGTCGCTGCGGTGACGTTTTTCCGGTAAAAAGTCTTTTTCGTACCTCGAGTCCTTCATGTCAGAGTGATGCCGTTTTCGATTCTCCCTGTCTTTGCTGCTCCTGTTGGTGTGGCCTCGCCCTGAATCTGAATCACTGTCCCTGTGCCGTCTCTTCTTCTTCTTCCTCTTCCTGGTTTCAGCTGCTTTGTCTGAATCCAGATCAGAGCTTCAAGCAGAGCGACAGAAAACAAAACATGATTGATACCAGTCCAACATTCAAACATATGAATATCAAGTCCCTGGAACTGAAAGGTAACCATTTTGTTCATGATTCATGGCCCTTATGCTAGGTTCACACTGCAAGCAGCAGAAGCAACAGGTTTACATGCAAAGTCAATGGTTGACACGCATCAAGGTGCAGCAAAACGTCCTGCAGCGCGTTTTGAGCAGCAGGAGCAGGATGCGCTTCAGAAGCAGCACCTGCTGGAGTTGGAAAAATTGAACTTTTGCTGCTCGACGCGCCACATCAACCAATCAGAGAAGCTGATCTGGGAGCTGGCAGGGAGACAGACACAGTGCTGCTGATGCAGAGCGCTATGATCACTCCTCTGAAACTGTTTATCAATGCCTAAATTTATTCAAAATGTCAAAACCTACTGGCAAAAATTGATTGATTTGAATATTCTGGGTGCTGCAGTTGGGATTACGAACATCTTCCAGCCACTGCGAACAGTAGCAGATAAACGCGAAGAAGTGACCAGGCCAGAGGCTGCCGTTAAACAGGATTTTCAGTCACAGAGCATCGCTGGTGTACGGAGGTCTGAGCGGCTCAGACAGAGAAATTATATTTAAAGGCAGGATGGTAATCTGGATGAACTGACTGCACAGATTAAGTTCTTAAGTGGACTTTATCACATAAACATATTTAAACTACTTTTTACCCACTTATAACAGCAAATATAGCTGCCATTGTTCCAGGCAAAGAAAGGATAGGGTAGCTCCGCCCAAAACGCATCAGACCCACTTTTCGACAGCGCAGCTCGAGCAGCAAAGATGCTTCAGCCACGGGTCAGAACTAAACTAGTACAGGCATCAAAAATGAAATGCGTTTTTGCTGCTTCTGCTGTGTGCGGTCTGAACGTACCATTAAGCTTGAACTAGATATTTAAATGACCTCTTAAAGAACCCCAGAAACTCTCAAGAAGTCCCAGAATGACGTGAACCTTTAGATTTCAGCTAAAGATTGGAATCAGCTCTATTCAAAGTGAACAAAAACACCTGGGACTTGTAATTGGGGCCTACCTGCTTTCGTGGTGCCGGTCTTTATCCTTCGACTTCTTCTTCTTCTTGCTCTTTTTATGCTTTTTCGAGCGATGTCCCTCTGAGCTGTCCTCTCTGTCCTTTCTCAGATAAGCAGCTGTCTTCTTATCACTTTGATCATCCCTCTTATGAGTTGAAGAAGCATTAGAGAGATGATTCCGATGGGGGGAGACCTTGGACTTGTTTGATTCTAGGCCGGTACCACCAGGAGAGGCACTCCTTTCCTTTGAATAGTAACTGTCCCTGTCCCACCCATTCCTTTTGTCCTTCATTGGCCAGGACTCCCGACCGTCCTGTTGCCACCTGCAGCGACCGTGAGGCTCTTGAAGACGGGGGTGTCCTCTCCTCTCGTGGCTCAAATCAAACCTGTGATGGTAATGGCTGTAATGGTAAGAGCGTCGGTCACGATCAGGCTCCCAGGACGGCCAGCCAGCTCGGTCCTTGCGCCGGTCGTAGTCCCAGTCCCTGTAGCTGCGTTCAGGAGGAGGATAACGGTCCCTATATGAGCGATGGTGATCTCGGTAATCTCGTCTGTAGCGAAGGCGGTCGCTGTGACTTTCCCGTGGCGGACTTCTGTCCCTGTAGTGTTTCTCTCTGTCTCTGCTGTGCTCAGAGTAAAGTCTCTCCCTGTCATGGGAGGTCTGTCTTTCAATGCCTCTAGAACCTGACTTGGACTGGCACTGTCCCTTGTCCTCCATGTTAGTTTCAGTCCTGGCTGATGGACCATTGTTCTGTGGGGAATCCTTAACTTCCTCATTCTTGCTAAAATTCTCAGCAGCTGCTGAAACCCCGTTACCCCTTTCACAGCGGGCTGGTTCTGAGGATACGTTTGAGAAGTTCACGGGACACCCAGAATTAGTAGAGTCTCTAGATGCAACAGACTGGGTCTTGGATAAAGTGGCTGAAGGTGAAGCGCTGACAGCAGAGGATGGTGTTTGGTGAGGAAGGGGTTCGGGCAGCACTTTAACCCTTTCATCAGCAGCAGGGAGAGGTTGGCTTTCTTTAGCGGCAGGATGAATGTTCTCTGAAGCGGCCTGGGATGAGGCGGAGTCTCTGCTGGAAACATTAGCAAACAGAGCAGAGTCAGTAAGGCTTTATTCTTTAGGAAAAAACGCATCAGCCTATAAAAGAAAAGTTTGGAAAGTTACAGGCAGTAATATATTTGTTATGCATTTTAAGATCATTTGTCAGACCATTAATCAGGGCTAAGATAATTAATTAGATTAATTGTAATTAATTGAATACAGAATCTATTTTAGTAATCCAATAATTGTAATCTGCAGAATAGAGGCTCTAAAACATCTCATTGTCTGAAAGAACAACTAAAAGCACAAAAAACATATACGTTTTGCTTTTAAGATAAAATATTATCTTTTCCTGTGAATAGCATTTCTGACTTATGCTACGTTCACACTGGAAGTGCTATGGGCAGCAAAAAAGCTTCTGCTGCCTCATTTTTAAAGCTTGCATAGATTAAGGTCAGACACACGTTAAGAGCATGCTTTGCGCTCCTGAAGTGCGTCCAGTCAAGTGTTTCCAGATGCGTCTGCTGCTCCTGTGTTAAATGGCAAAGAGCGGCTTTGCTATATTTGCTGGGATAAGCTGAGAAAAAGTCATTTTAATATACTATAAGCAAGAAAGTAAAGCTGAAAACATCGTCTGTGCAGTCGGTTATCCAGATTACGATGCTGCGTTAAAATATTTTGTTGCGGAGCCACTCAGATCTTCCACATAAAGGCGGTGCGCTGTCACTGGGAATCCCCATCAGCAACAGATCCAACCCTCTCAGGCTACATAGGGGTGTTTTTCTGTCAGAACACATTCATTACTGTGTTGGACTAAGCGATTTAACGCTGTCTTCATTTAACCAATTTTAAACTCTTGTCTTCGGAAGAAAGTAGTACGACCTGAACAAGTAGCCAATCACAGGTAGTTTACCTTCTCCTGTCGGTTCCACCTTTACAGTGACAAACGTTGACAAGTGCTCAAAAAGTATTAGAGGCTCTACAGCTGCATAAAAAACTGATTTGATAAAATGTTTAAGCCTCTATGTATAAAATAAATATTTTGATCAAGATGAGAAGTCTGATTCCTGGTATGTTTAAGTACCAATAGTTTGCATCCAATCATTTAATTAAACAGCCTTAGTATTTGGGAATTTATATGAATTATGCTATAATTTGTAGTTACAATATTTTAATTTGACAAACCGGATCTTCTCTATGTTCTTTTTTCTATTTGGTGCGATTGCAATTGCTGATCTTGACCGAGCAAAAAATAGCTCTGCTCTGTATTTAGACGGTATCGGACGGAGAAGACGTACGTGGACGGTGACGTGCGGAGGAGTAGTGGAGGATATGGAACAGCTCTCAATGATTAACATAACAGACGAGTACTACGCATGACGTACGTGAGCGGGAGCTGTATGGTTAATTCTTAAAACTTTGACCACAGTGAAAGAGAATCCCTTCATGTTGAAGGACACAGAGCTGTTTTCCAACCAACCAGACACATTAATCTTACTTTGCTTCCTTATGGTCACTGCCAAGTCCATTGGCAACAGCATTCACAGAAGAACTGGTGTGATTATGGGTGGATACCTGTGGAGAACCAGAGGACGCTATGACTGACATCAGCTACACTAGCAACAGATCATTTGCAGGTTTTAACTATGATGAATAGATAGTTTACCTTATCAGGGGTTTGTCCATTTACTCTGTGGTGTCCATTAAATTGTCCATTTTGGTTTTTTTTAGTTAATTCAGAGGCTGATCCATTCAATTCACTACTGTTATGATGCAGATTTATTTCACCGTTAATGTTTTTAGAAGAGGAGGCGAAGACTTCTCCTGTGGCATTACTGCCCTTAGCCTGAAGCTTGGACGTGCAGCCCAAATCCTGAGTGCTACAGCTCTCCTGGTCCGACTCTTCCGAAGACTCCTGACTGTACGGCACCAAGAAAGAGGACCCACTGCCACCGGCAGGTTGATCCCCGTTACTGCAAGACGTGCCGTTAACATGGTTTAGCTGACGTGGAACAAAGCGAACGTCTGAGGTAGACTGAGAGGCAGATAAAGAGCTGGAGGAGGAGCCGCTTGCTGAGGATGGGTGGCTGTAGGAGGAGGAGGAAGATGGTCGGTTCTGTTTGCCTTGTCCGATAAAGAACGACAGTTTCTGACGCTTCTCTTGGTCTGGAATCGACGTGGGTCGGCTGATTGAGTGGGAGGCTGAGGAAGAAGCCCCTCCGTGGTTAGGTTTTCCAACTGCACTGCTGCTGGCCTTAGAGTTGCTGGGATAGTCCCTCAGAGATCCATTCCCATTAACATGGAGAGGAGTCTGAAAAAGAAAACAGAACTCTTTGAATCCTTAATAAGGAATGTCAAACATTGCAGTGAGCTTCTTGGCATTACCTTGGTCATGTGTGGTGGGAGCTGGGGACCTATGAAGCCTGTGTTGCTGTGGGGGATGGCGGTGTGGATGCGCTGGGTTACCACCGGCCGGGGAGACGACTGACCAGGGATACCTGGGTTATGGCTCAGATTGCTGTAGTCCCCAGACTTCTTCGCATCACATGATCTATCAGAAAAAAAAACTATTAAAAATGCATAAACAGTCCTACAATTTTCAACGACTTTGAATTTCCCATCAGATTATTAAAGTTGCAGTCAGAAGTTGTGAGAAAACAAGACTTGAATCTAAGAATCTGAACTACCACACTTCACAGCCACTTCTCTCTGCTGTGCTGCAGTCCTCACTGCACACTTTCTAGCTTTTTGTATTGATACCAAGCTGAGTCATGGTTTACTTACTTAATGTAGAAAAGCACATAGGCCTGTTGGTTGAGGACAGAGCGGACGTCACTCATAGACACAGAGGAGTCGTTCATGTGGTACCACTGACCATTGCTAGCCTGTGAGAATACAGAGATGTCAGCTTTGGTTCTGTTCTAAGATAGAAAAGTATGAACACATGAAGCAAAGCCAAAGCAAGGTTGATCCCTGACACAATGCATTTCTATTCTGATATACCTTCAGTATCCGTTAGCTTTAACTATTCTTATTTGAAATAAACAAGAGGAGGCACGCCAGTTTGTCAAAGTCTAAACCAGATCAACTTTCATGGTGACTTTTAGCGTTCACCTTAATGTAGCAGAAGTAATGTCCAGCATGGCAGCTGAAGCCAGAGTGGACCAGCACAGCGTACAGGCCGTAGATCTGGGGCTCTCCTTGGGACTGAGACATGAAGGGCCGCAGGTCCAGGTATTCTGGATATTTAACATCCTGAACACACAAAGAAAGGATCAATTCAGAAAAAGGCTGGAAGAAAGGAAGAGAAAAATAGGATATTAACTTTAACCTCAATTAAATTCAAGTCTGTTTATTTATACAGC
>NW_015151077.1:294750-306562 GCF_000732505.1 Cyprinodon variegatus | reverse complement strand
AACGGGATGTCACTTAAGCTCATATGTGAGTCAAGGCAGGTGAGCAAATACTTTTGGCAATATAGTGTATCATCTCAAAGCAATTTACAGTTCACCAGACCCCATGTGAACTGGGAGGTTCACATGAGCTCAGTTCTACTAAATGTTTGTTCATGAGGACATTAGATGGACGGATTACAGTAGGGGAAGGTGAAAAAGTTGACCCTTTAAGCCAATCATACAGTGTGCGATTCTTTCAGTTGTTACAAACAGCTACAGCTCACGATGTATGTTCTCACACTGTGCCGCCTAACGCTCTGATGTGATCTACCTCCTCACACTGTACATCTAAAAACCATGTCGAACTCAGCTCCGCAGTGAGATGGTGCTATTTTGACTCGTCTATCTGGAAGCCAAACCAGTAGCAGAGGAATATGAAGCTCACTAGAGTGAAACGCGCTGCCTTGGCTATTTGGGCAATTTTGTGCTGAAAGCCCTAAAAAGAAAAGGAGACAATGTATTTGGACAAAGACATGGCTGAGCAAACGTGGCTACTACGGTCTGTCAATTTTAAAGAACGAACTCCATTTCACTCATTGCCCGCCCGCCATGATTCTGTGTTTTCATCTAAAAGGAAGAAGAAAAAGAAGAATCCTTGTTTGCCCACTGAGGGATTTGCCAAGGATGGTCGACTGAAAATCAAACATGTTTGATTTTCTCCCGACCTCACGATTCCTGGCTGATTGCCCCTCGTTACCCTCTGAACACTACATGACGCACGCTCAGGCTGAAAGTTGGGCCGATCAGAAAATTCTCGCTCGTCTGGAAAGTCGCCCTAAATAAGGAAAAAATTAAAAAAACTGCAGTATAAGCGCGGCTTTACACAAACAGTGTGATGTTACCAGTACTTAGGATAATCTGGGACATCATGAAAGGAAATTATGCATGTTGCTGCTGAACGCAATAAAAAAATAAAAATCAATGTTTTTTTTTCTACCTTTGTGATTTTTCCTCCAGTGAAGTTTGCGAATCGTTTTAGTGAAAGGGTGAGCACATTGGGGCTGCGGTGGATTGTGAATCTCTTCGAGGCTGTAACCATTTTTTTGCACCTGGGGAAAAAAAAACACAATATTTTTTTCAGTTTCATAAAGAAAGAGAAGGATATAAACAAAACACAGGACTGTGCTTGTTGTCTTTAATATTTACTTTGTGCACTTGTAGGCATTTTCACCATCTAGCTGTTCTGGTTTGACAAACTGCTCCAGAGCTTTGGAGACACTCGGTGCCGTCTAAATAAAAATAACAAAAAAATGAATAAATACATTCTCTGGTTCTGCCTTAACATAAGATGATAATTAATAAAACATTTGTGTTGGACAATGAATTTAGTCCCGATTACCTTAATCTCCAGAGTGACATCCAGAAAAGGATCAAATGTATCAGAAACTGATTTGCAGTTCAGACATTTTACTGAAAAACAAAAAAAAAAGAAGAATGTGAAACTGAAATAAAACTACTTGAAAAGAAACCAAACAGCAGCAATATTTACCTCTGGACCTGAGGTACCCTCCAAATACTTGATGGATGAAAGTGGTGGCCTGCGTTTGCCGGTCCAATCTGTCACAGACAAAATGTTACTCAATGTTTCAGTCAATAAATATGAAGGGGAGCTTCCTGTACTTATAGGTTTACTGGCCCAATTCTGTATGAATAAACTGCTGACGGACAACAGACACTGTAGATTTAAATAAAAACTAGGGTTTAAACAAATAATCAGATTAATTGTGATTAATCAATTAATTAAATAATCAACTGTTTTACTAATTGATTAATTGTTAACTGGAGTGTAGAGACTCTAAAGTGTGTTTCTTTAGCTTTCAGAGTGACCCATCTTTAGCAGCAAAACATACCAAAATTGTTATAATAAATATGCAAACATTTTGCATTTAAGATAAAAAAAAAAAAAAAAAAATCTGTCATTGTGCTCTATCCAGAACTCCTCAAGTGGAAACGTTTTAGCTTCACCTGGTTTACTTTCGTAACAAAATGTTCTTTAAGGAACCTTTTCTATCCGATTATTAATTGATTAATCGAAAAAAACGATTGACAGATTAATCAATTTGCAAAATAAAAGTTAGTTGCAGCGCTAAATAAAATCCCAGATTTATTAAGTGAGGTTTGCATAGGAGGTTGCCATATTGTGTCATTTTTAAATCCTTTTTGTTTTAGGTAAATTAAAGACTAATATTTTGTAAATTAAGAACCAAATCAAAAACATAACAAAGAACTGTGTGTAATCTGAATGATCAAACTAGATCTTAAAATTAATAAAAGTTTATGTAAAAAATCTGAATGGATCGTAAAAAAACTTAAAATCAGAAACACCATTAGATTCAGTAAAAACCAAGGACTTCTAACATGTTGAAATGATACTAATGGTTTATTGATTGAGGAAATAAAAAATGATCCAGCATAAAGTGTTGTTTAAGGAGACACCTTAAGTGAATTAATTTAGATGTTAAATTAAAAAAGAAGCAGCTTTAATTTGATGAAATCTTTACCAGGACCTGTCTCAACTAATAGCCCCTTCATGAAAACTTTAATTAAACATTTTCAAAGATGCTGTACTTGATAATATAGGAAGTTTATTAAAGGTGTCTTTGCCTAGACACATAATTTATTGAAGTCATGTATTAAAATGAACTATAAATAACATAATTACTGTGGTTGGCCAAATGAAAGCATGACCACACTCACTTAGTTCCAGGTAAGCAGGACTTTTGCATAGCGTCCACCGTGTACCGCAGGAACTCATGTGCATCCTCCTGGCTTCCGTAGCGGAAGTGCTTTGCTATTCCTGGGTAAAAAAAAAAATATTTAAAATCATCAAACCAAAAGAGAGTGATTGGGTGTGGTTAAATATAGCACTTAAAAAGCATAAGAGTAAAGTTCTTCTCACTGCAAATACTAAATGTGGTCAGAAAATTTTCCCTCCATAAACAAAAAGGCCCAACAGCGCCCACTACAGGCCGATCTTTACAGTGAGTGATTTCACCTGGAGGCATTGTAAACATAAACTTACGTTTAAGCTCATTGAGGACACCGATGGGCTTAATGACATTCCCAGAGTTGGCAAAAACCTGAATGATATGGTTTTGCATTGTGCACATCATACAGAACCCAGGCTCATGACCTAAAGGGGAAGAAAAACTGATTAATGGGCAAAAATTACAACAACAACAAACAACAAGAAAACTCCCACAAATGCTGCTGGACTAGTAAGGAAAACAAATATTCTAATACTTTTTGGTAAACGATTACCAAAAGGACAGACTTACAGGTTTTGGAGTGCTCCCTTGACAGCATGAAGTTGGTTAACGGCGGAGTGTAAGTGAGGCATTGCAGGGCTGAGTTGAGGAAGCATGTGTTCCCCATGTTCTGCAGGCCAGCACCGATGCGGTGAACCTGTGTCCACTTTAAGCTGAGCCGCTCCGGAGGAAACAGGACCTTCTGGGGTGAGTCGATGCCATCCTCACTGCTCATCACTGGCCAAACAGAACAAGAGCTAAAATTACAGAAGTCTCTTTTGTTTCTAATTTTATCCCAATCCACTGATGGCATCAGAGGCTTAAGTGACTGATTGTGCCCCTGTTTTTAAACTAGCTTTGTTATGTAACTGGATGAATGAAAGAGGAGAACAAGCCGGGCACAAAGACTATTGTGTCATACGTGTGCAAACACAGCTGATAAACACTTCCCTATAACTGAGTTCAGCTTTATTATAGTTCACTAATATATAAACCAATTTGTAGTAAAAAAAACAAAAACGGAAAAAAACACTAAAGAAAACGTTACCTTTGATTGTGGGTTCAAAAAAAACATATAACACAATTTCCCCACTTCCACTAGGAATAGGAAATCTAACCATTAGCTAACATATTTGAGCAGTTTTAGATTATCTGCTATACAATCCCAGCGTATGCTCTAACTGATGTGTGTAGAATTAGATCAATAGATCTGGCCTTTAAAGACGAAACATAACCCTTCTTAGATTCTTCTTCTATTCCCCTCTCATCCGCACATAAAACAGCAGAAAATAAAGGTCTCTCCTTGTACCTTGGTCCTTGGGACAGTCCACAGTGGGGTGAGTGCCGTTATAGACGGCAGCCCCTGGCGTCGGACCCAGGCAGCCTCCAGGAGACTTGAGCCTCGGAGAGTCACCGGCCATGCTGGGACCCACCGCCCAACTACTGGAACAACTGCCGTCCATCCCCACTTCTCCACTGGTGAAGGATCGGTTAAATCCAACTGACTCGTGGTCAGATTTTTCTGACAATCTGTCAACTATGGTCATTGTTCATAGCTGCAATAGAGAAACACAAAACTACACAAAATTATATGAGGCAGAAAGGGAGAAAATACACAATGATTTTTAGTTAGATTACAGTTCTTAAAAACAATTAAACACAGATAAACATATCAATGGAGAAAAAAAAATACAAAAATGCTAAATGAAAATAGTAATATAATAAGAATAACATATCAAAATTTAAAAAGTTGATGGAACCCTTTTTTTCATATAATACAGTAGCAGTACATGTGTAATCTTAGAGCCTAAGGATAAACATGTTTTGTTTCTTAATGACAAAAGGGGGAAGAGATGATGTCAGAAATAAGGTAGAGGCACTTTTAAAGCTACTTATTTTTATTTAGAGCTAGAGGATGAGACTGAAAATGCACCGCTGTGGTGGGACTGTATTCAAGATGACTTTGGAAGATCTGTGGGCAGCTATCCTTGCATTCAGTGGTTTGAAGGATTAGTCATTTACCAGTTACTTGCATCAAAACATCTTTAGAAGTTCAGTGTTTGTCTCTCAAATGGTTCTTAAAATATTAATGAGATACCAGAGAAATAGCTAGCATGATCAGATTTCTCTGGGCACAGACACACGCAGGACAAACAAAAAGCATCAATTAAAATGCGAGTCCTCAAGTTTTGATGCATTTAATAAAAATAAATTGATGCGATTAATAATTTTCTAGTATTTCATCTCCCAATCACATCAGGTTCAAACCTAGGCCGATTGATTTGCTCTTCTTAGATATTTCATCTTTTGTACATTTTCAAAATGACATTACATTTTTTTTTTAAATACTAGCATTCCATTAATAATAATTTCACAGTATTTTCTATATCCTAAATTTCCTTTTAGTGTTCAGTATATTACTGGCTTGAATATTGTGTACCTTTGTGGGAATCTGCATGCTTCCATTTGGCTCTCACTTTGCAGCTGGTACACTTGAATTTCCACACTGTGGAACAATAAAGGGTTTTCCCATTTCTACATGGGAAAATCAAAGCAACAAATTAATGGTAAAGATAATTTAACACATTTCCACAGCATTTTTTGTTTTGTTTGAAACTAAAGGAGTTACATTTTGATTGCATTATAATTCGTTCCAGAATATTCCAGAAGGACAGTTAGTTGCTCAGTTTTTGAAGAAGTCTGCTTTGGGGGGACTGGATGAAGTTAAAGTACCTTCTCAGAGGTGTTTTTCTGGTCTAAGTATAATAAAAAGTGTAAAGATTGTATCCATTGTCAAACCTGCTAGCTCTACAACAATAAAATGGGTAAGGGAAAACCATTAATAAACATTGAGGATGTTCAATAAGCTTTTTTTGACAATGCAAATGTTTTTCTCATTATTAGTCACCGAAGGTTACTATGACTTGTGTAGAAAATGCAATAAAAATGAGAACACTTTACTTAAAATCACAGTAGAGCCAAGTAGTTTGCAGTCTTAACACTGCTTGCTTGCTATCCCCCCCCATTTACAACTGTTTTATTACATCCTAATATTTCACAACATCGAAGAAAAAAAAAAAGTCAGGTGGTTGTATTTAAATCCCACTGAGGGTATTTTCCAGATACATGTCTCAAGGATGAAATAGAGAATATTAGAATCATTATTTGCTTTGAAAATGACAGAGTTTGAACTATATTGCTCCTGTTAGTGGCGCATAGCTGCCTTACTACAAGTTACACAAGCCAGACATTTCCTTGTTAGCTGCAGCTGTTCCCTCCCACCTGCTCCCGCAGACAGACTGACTTACATCGGCTAACAGACAGTAGCGAGGCCTTTAACACGCAGCGCCTTTAAAACCGAAAGAGAACACGCAGTAAGACCGACTCTATGCGAGAAGCGAAGCCCAGATAAAACAAATACAATTTGACGAAGATTGGAAAAATACTGATTTGCGACGACTGGCGGGTTACCAAGACGATTGTTGTTAAGGAGACGAAGAATGGAACCAATAGAAACGACACAATTCCTGCTAATGCGGCTAACGGGTTGGCTAGCTAGCAGTCAGTTGGTGCTGGCTAACGCCGAGAAGAGCCCTGTAGCTATGAACTGGGGTTGTAGCGGGAAGGCAGTGGAGATCATTTTTATTTATACTGCCTTTCAACTCTACGGGTTTTATAAAAGATTTGTCCCTCAGGATAATAAAGGGCTGGGCAGCACACCGGCGCCTGTGCGTGCTTACTGCGTTGCTCTCCGACATGACAGAACCGGTACAGCGCTACTACAGCGAATCCCAGCGGTTCGGGCCAACTGCTGCCCCCCAGCGCGTCACTACTTCTAACGTTAGATCGTTAAAGCAAATCAACACTCACCTGGAGTCTGTTATGAACATCTTAATAGCCGTTTTAAATCCATTTCTTATTTCCAGCGGGTGTCCGCCGGTGAACAATGACGTAGCTAATTGCCCCACGGCTACATCCGGGTACCTGCCATGAAACGGCGCCTCTGATAGGTCCATCCGACACAGATCCGTGAGGAACGTGTTTCGGAAATATCCGACGCATGTTCTTAACTCTGACCTTATTGTGCTTTGTGCGCCACAGTGACACAAGTCATGTTGCACTATAAACACTGACATTTCAACTTAACTACAAAGAAAAGACCTTAAATTAAGAACCCATTATATTAAGCCTTTTGAGATGTAAAATATGTAGGTTTGACACAAGAGACAATAGCCAGGAGATAATTAAAATACATTAATGTTTTGAAAATACAATTTAAAGTACTTTTTTATATTGATAGGTGGAGAATGAAAAATCTAGATTGAAAAAAAAAACTTTACAATGCCACCAAAAACCAAAATCACAAGACTCAAATGCAACAAAAGCATCTTGCAACCCTTGAAAAAGCTTTTATTTAGCAGCTGGATGGAAATAAATATAATACAAAAAAAAAAAAACACGATAATATATCTAGGTGTAGAAGGCACAAATGTTCACACCTGTATCAAGTCAAAAAAAAAATTAAAAACAGTGGCTCATGAAATAAGTTTTATAATTTTTTTTAAGGCTCTGGTCTTTTTCAGTTCGGGGAAGCTGACAGAGTGGAGTTCTGAAGCCGGCTGATCTGCATCCGCAGCTGCATGATCTCCTCCTCCTGTTCTTCCACTCTCTTCTGTAAACCGTGGATTACCTGAAAGGGGAGGAAATGTGAATTAAAGCTAGTTGTTAGATACAGACGCATTAGCCCTGCAGGTACAACAAAGCCCTGCAGGTCCAAACTTTTTTGTTTCCAACTTAAAACAAGGCTTGGGGCAGTATGATAACACAAACCTAATTCAAACTAACATATACAATATTAGGTAAATACTTATCCCAATCTACCATGTCTTTATTGAAGAAAAGTTCACTCTCTAGAAGTTGTCTGGCTGCTGGCCGAAAACTGGGGTCTTTATTTGTCAGGTTTCTGATGTATTTGGTGAGAACTGGCCATCGGTGGCAGAAGGAGTCTGGAATTTTCCCTTCTCTCAGGTCCCCGAGGGTTCGGACCCGCTCCATCTCTGTCCCAAAAGGCTGGAACAGTTCAAGAGCCAGAACCCCAATGCTGTACATGTCTGACTGCAAGAGGACCAGATTCACACTTTGTATTAAAACATGCAGAGAATTTTGTGTTTTATTTTATATTACAAAAAAAAGATAATCACAGAACTAAAAAAATTGTAATAATTAAGGTCATCTAAGGATATTTCATCATAATTACCTTTGAATCATAATAAGAGCCTTCTAGCTGTTCTGGTGCAGCATAAACAAATGTTCCAACCCCTGATGTGTGGGGGAAATCTGCAAAACACAAAAAGATCCATTCAGTGTAAATTGTGCCATCTACTGGTATGTTATGAACATGTAGTGATTTAAGAGTTTATTAATTACCGCCACCAGGAGAACTAGTTTTATGGTCATCTACTATCATATCCCTACAAGCCAAACCAAAGTCTCCAATCCGGACGTGGCACTCATGACCATGAAGGAAAATGTTCCTCGGCTGGAGAAACAAAACAAAGACAAAAGCTATTAGAATGTGTGAGATCTAACCGCAGAGATTTAAAGTAGTTATAAGTAAAAAGACACTGTATCATATTGTCCACATGCCAGAGGCAATTTATTCAGTCCGAAAAAAGTGAAAAATTGAAAAATTCTTTTTGAAGCAGATATTTAAAAATGTTTTGTTTCAGTGTAGCCGTTGAAACCTGGCAAACAGATTTTGAGGAAAATCGAAGCATTGGTGGTACAGTATTATGCAATGGTGTTTTGCAGGTTTTCAGTAAAGCCCTGAAAACACAGAATCAGATTTTGTGTCCAATCCAACAGAAAATCGTGTCGGATGAGGTTTTTGCATTAAGCGTTCATTGAAAGTAAATGGAGACGATGACATCAAACATCATTTTCTGCAGAGGGCTAGCATAGCTCAGACTGAGGCCGACCCCTTTTAGTCAGACTATGCATCAATTCAGCGGGAATGCCATTGGTCTGACAGGAAGAGGGAGACGCAGTTACAAAGTAAAACACATCTACTTTGGCAGGAAATACAAAATAAAAATAAAATCCGGTCAGGTTTGGAGTCGAACAGCCCACATAAAGCACACATGGAAGACTCATGAATGAATGAATGAATAATTGAAAGAAAGAACATTTTAACCATTGTAGGAGTTCAGGAGGACAGAAAACAGATAAAGTAGTGATTCTCTCTAAGTCTTGCAAAAACAGTGATGGACACTAGAAAGTACAGCTTCTCACTCTGCTCCAAAAAAACAAACAAAAAACTTTGACAAACTTCAGGATAGAAAATAGATATGGATATATAGAGATCCTCTTTGAGCCTCACAAAAAAAGAAAAAAAAATCTAGAGGTAGAGGGTGTAGGAAAAACAGCTGAAAAACAAAAAAAACTTCAACAAACTTCCCAGATCCCTCTGAGAATCTCCTCTCAGTGTCTTAGCCAGCATATAAACCGTCCCACAGCCTTAACTGCTGCGTTTTCCTTTTCTTAAACATTGTTCCCATTATGTTTTTAATAAAGGCCAATAACAATTCTGCTTTAAGAGATTGTTAAAGATAGGCTCTCTGTGTGTCTACACCTTGAAGCTTTCTCTCTCCAGTTCTTTTCCTGAAAAGAGATCACTCGGGACAAACTCTTTAAATAACACTCCATAATGTATATGTATTGAATAACCAGGAGACATGACAACAGATTTTGACAGAAATTGTAATCTTTCTCCGATCAGAGAAGCTACAAAAGGCAGCTGCTTACAAACTGGGCTCACGTCTAAGGAAGAGGCCACGATTAAAAGTTAAAAAGGCCTTTTATACATCTCCAGTCTGCCACATCATTACATCATTCACGTTAGCAGATGAGGAGGCATCCATGGCTCCAGCCTTATCAAAATATTACACTTTGTTCTTAGCTGAACGTCACTGCTCTCATTCCATTTCCAAATCTTTGCCACGTACAAAATGAAGATTATAACTGTATATCCAAACAGAGGAACTGTCATAATTAGATAAAAAAAAATTGTGAAAAACAGTTCTGGCAATATTAAGGTGTAATAAACTCACACATCATTAATGATAATTATCCTAACAAGATACTGCACAGGCTCATTAGGTGGGGCTTTTCTTTGTAGCTGCACCGGTTGTTGTTTTTTTTTAAATAATACATTTTCATTATCTATTCAAGTCAAATGTGGGAAATTGTATTACATTGTGTGGCACAGAGACAGATCTGCCCACCCTGTGCAGCCGCAGCCTCTCTGTATGCACTGCAGTCAGTGTGACAGAAACAAAGAAATAAAAATACATGGATGCAAGATCAAAAAGTTGAACGCAGCTGATATGAACCGGGCTCAAACGTGCACACTTTTTTCTATAACAGGCATTCAACACTAGATTTTGTGTAAAATTTGATGTCTAACATAGAAAGTTAAGTGTAGAATGTTAGGCATTTTCTAGTAAACATGTTAGAGTCTGGAGTCCCAGTTTTAAAACCCCAAGTCTTTGAACATTTTTATAAATCAAGTCTTAAGTCATAATAAAAATGACTGGAGTCTGATTTAAGTCCAAGTAATGTGACTTGAGCCTCACCTCTGGTTATGTTACCTGTTATGATTGTCGAGGAACTTTGACATAAAGATCATGAAAGAGAAAAAGAGCTACCTGAAATTGTTTTACGGCACTAGTGGCTTGTTTTCATGGACAGTAGGCTGACAGGAAAGGGGATTCGAACCCCCACTCATACATGGATGGTGTGCACTAACCACTGCGCCACCAAAGCATGCCCAAATATTTCCTTTTTTGTAAACCACCTAATAGTCAGTTCATTTATATTTAAAAAATACCTTTATGGTCATAAGCAACTAATTTAAAACATCAGAAGCCAGTTTCCTCCCTAACATAATCTGTCCATGATTTTAAAAAGCTATAATTGACATATTTATTTCTCTAAACAGAGGATCCAAACATTTTTTAAAGCCTAGCTCATGTTCTTTTAATTAAACTGCTTTTACACAACACTATAGCCTGATTTACACTACCCTTTTGAAACTGTGCCGAGATCGGTCCGAGCACAGATACCGAGATAACTGTAGAGTGTAAATGGCACACACAACTGAACCGGACCGCACCAGACATAACCAAACCATGCTAAACTGGTACAGCCTCCATAATCATGAAACTTCAAATATTCATAAAAATACTAGCTTCTCCACCGTGCCGCTCAATTTCCAGTAATGATTCTGCTAAGCAGTGTGATGAACCTCAATGTCTGTCATTTCCTTCACCTGTAAGCCCTGATCAGTCTATCGTTTGTCGTATCCACTTCCCAAAAGCCGACTCCGTCAAGTAAATTCACCAAAAGCTGCCTTCTTTGCCTAACTCTCTGCAAACTTCCTGAATGTTAACCGCCATGTTGGTTTACTTGTTTACCTCTAGAGAGCAGTAGTACCGTGGATCACCACTAGGAGGCGAGGAACCGTTCTAGTGTGATGCCGAAAATGTTGGTAACCGAGCTTGGCACGATTAACTGATCTAACCTTGGCATGGATCAGTTTTCAGTGGGCAAGGTAAATGGGATTCAGTTATTCCATTTGAACTAAACACGTGAACGTTATATTAAAGTAAAAAATAAAAAAAATCATAGTTTCAAAATCCCTAAATGAAAAACCAGAGGAACATTTCTTTCTACATAGCGTAAAGCAACAGTGTGCAACCTGCAGCTCCAGAGTTGTCAATGGCTATTAATAACTCACACTAACAAACGACTGAGCATCGTTTTTAAATCTCAAAAATAATGAATAGACTGGATTTATTTATTGTGATATTTTTATATAAAGATGTATTGTGAAAATCTCACCCTGATCCTCCATTACCCTTGCTGCCACAGTTGAATATTTAACTTATTCTAATAAATAAGGATAAATATTTATTAGATGTGTGATGCATCAATAAAGCCACAACGCTCTACTGGTTTTTGTCACC
>NW_015151077.1:289872-291892 GCF_000732505.1 Cyprinodon variegatus | reverse complement strand
TGTTCAATTTCTGCTGGATGATATATTTTTTCAAATTTCCATTTACAAAGTGTTTTTCTCATCACATTTCTATTTACGGTGGGTTTTTTGCTTGCTAGAATAGTGCAATACAAGTTACTCCTTATTACACATAAAATTGAATTTGCTCGGTTGGTTCATTTCTTAAATGTAGTGAAGTCTTGAAGATTGTAGTTTTCATAACTTTTTTTATTTTCCAAAGAGGATGCAGCAGTCTGGGAACACTCCTCTGCATATTGCCGTAGTTGCTGTGATGACAAAGAGCACTAAAATCCTGGAGGAGGACATCAGCTGCATCTCTGAGCTGTTGGAGCATGGAGCGAATGCAAACACCATAAACAAGGCGGGGATGTCACCATTGCATCAAGCATGCAGCCTTGGCAATGAGGAGCTGCTGGATCTGCTGCTAAGATACGGAGCTAGCGTCAATAAACTGAGCGGAGCAGGCGAGAGCTGTCTGTTTCTGTTTCTGGACCAGCGACCTAATCTGAGGAACAACTCTCTCCTGATGAAACTGCTTAGTCTGAGCTCCCCGCTCACAGTCTGCAACCAGAACGGCTGCTTACCTTCAACCTTAAATCAACAATGTTTCCTCAAACAGAGACGACAACTGTTCAACCTAACTCAGCAGCCAAAGAGGCTTCAGGATATTTGCAAAAGTCAGATCTATCTGAAATATATCAGAGGACGACAGAAAGAACTTCAAAAAATCCTTCCTGAAAGCTTGTATGCTTTTGTCTTTAACCAGTGGGAGATCAAAAACCTTTCCTTTGTGGTCGACTGAAATTGATTTTCCTCAAAAAATAAAATCATCTATAGGAAGGTGATCTCCTGTTTATCCAGAATCCTTTCCTCAGAGAGCTCAAGCCTTATTTATAGGAAACAAAATCATCTCTACAGCTTCAGCTCATTGAAGGAATACAGTAAATACCGCTTTATGCAAAAATAAAACATGTTTGCTTGATCTGTTTGCACCTTTTTGTTCTCTAAAAGAGCCAACTTCTTATCAACTGTCACAGATCCCCCAGCCTCACAGTAGTGACTGTAGAAGACCCAGATTTGATCCAGAACCAGGAGACCACAGAGGCCATCTGAACTCAGACCCACCAAAAGCCTTTGCTAAGCTTTTCTAAGCTTTAGAGAAGCTGCAGTTTTCCAAAACGAAGATCAACATAGTGTGATCATTTCCTGCGTTTACTGTTGTTTAAAGGATGCAAGGTGGTAGGGCAGGGTGATAAACCGGTGGTCTGTCAGCTCAGCATACCGCATCAGGCCAGCATACCCATAATAATACACACGTGCACGCCTATTACTGCACAAAGTCAAGACCGCATGGAAGAGCCATCAGATCGCCATACCCTTCAAAAAACACCAAAAAGTAGTCATTAATTATTTTTTTTTTTGGACACGAGTAAAAAGGATAGTTTAAAGTGTATTTATCGTAATAAGCTTAAGAGATACTGAGGTAGCTTAAAGTTTATTTAGAGAAGGGTCTACTGCCATCTACTAAACGCGTCCCATACTAAACACACGTCCCGCCCCGCTAATGGAGGATACTGATTTGGACATTACGTCATCTTGGATTCAGAGGCTTGGCGGAGAAGAAGGAAGATTAATTAAAGTGAATCAAACGTGAGCAAGATGCCTGCTAGTAACTTGGCCCATAAAAAAGTTAGAGTAATCTTGTTCAATGTTGGGATTAAAGGAGTAGATCATTCCATGATCAAAATGCTGTACTATTTTACCAAGTATTTTATTTTCTTATATCATATCATTTTCCAGGTATTTCTAAGTTAATTAAATAAAACAGCATGATTGGCTGTAAGGAGAGCGGAGACAGAGGACACTATGTAATGCGTATTAATAAGGGTATTCTGGCCTGATGGGGTATGCTAGCATATGTGTTTTCAAATGTGTATGTGTTTTATCCACCTGGATCTCCGCTCTTTTTGGCCCTCATGTCCCTCCGTCGTCGGACTAAACTCGCCCCCACTTCCTCGCC
>NW_015151077.1:273490-289490 GCF_000732505.1 Cyprinodon variegatus | reverse complement strand
CGGTAAAATAAATTAACTTAATTCTGCTTCGTAATCGAGGTAAAACTGCCCAATTTATCATGATATTGATTTGAGGTCATATCACCCAGCCCTACTAGGTGGTCCATAAGCTGGATCATTCTCTAAGGAACAATCACAGACGATTTAGACTAATTTAAATAAAAGGCTATTAAGGTCTGATTTTTGCAAATCATTTAATAAAATATAATCCTAACAAGTAATGTATTTTTACCGGCGCTGTAAAATGTTATGAACACATTCCAATTGCTCTAAATACGTTAGCAGCTAATTTGACCACATTTCAAACTCGTCGAGATAAACTTTGGTTCTCAAACATAAAATCCTGACCTGTGATGTCATCAAATAATGTTATTGATCTTGGTTCTCAACCCTTTTCAATTCTTCTTCTTTGTGTAAACAGTAGCTAATTAGTTTATTCGAGTTTCATTTGTTTAGTCAAGCTTTTTTTCAACCAAAATATGTTTGACTTGAAGTTGAATAATTTTTGTTAAATGACAATTTAATTTTATAAGGGAGTTGTTGTGAAGGTATTCTATATATGTGCTATTTGACAATGATTGGGGCAACAATCTAAAAGTAAAAGGCTAATTAGGTTTGGCAAAATGTAACAATGTATATTCACAGAGGCTTTTAATCCAATTTAAATTTCAGTGATTTTGCATAGAGAAATGAGAAATATTTCAGTGACTAAAGGTACGAAGCTTACAGATGCCAGTAAGACTTGCAGGAATAAACAATGACAAAAGGTTAATCAACCGTACTGAAGCATAAAGGAGCTGAAACGCATTAAAACCTTTGAAGCCTTGGATTCTCCTTCCGCTTCACAATGAAATGCTAAAATACAAACTCTAAATGTTACCTTCAAGTCTCTGTGCATGATTCCTCTGGAGTGAATGTATGCCACCCCTTCCAGAATGTTCCTGAGCAAGTTCAGTGTGTGTTCAGCATCAACACAAGCATAAGGAGCTGCAGAAAACACAAGAGGGAGACGTTTATGTTTCAGAGTGGGACTGAAAGTCAGCAATTCATTTCATTTCACAGACAACCATTTGTATATTGTTACAAATAATGACTAATCTATAAACTATTTAAGAGGAATACAGTCAGAGAGCTGGTCCTCTTTGGGCCTGAAGTTCCTCTCATTGATCCAGTCCTTTAGTGAGCGCTCACACAGCTGCATCTGAATGTAGAGCATCAGGTGGATCTGAACCTGAGCACATCGGCAGGAACCCAGAAGAAAATTTTTTTACTGTACAGATTGTAGAGATTTTTACTGTACATTACATTTTTTTCTTTGGTAAATTAAATGAAATTGAAAGAGTTAAAACACCTACATCTTTAGAGGGTTTTCTTGAGTGTATTTCAGCGCACTGTTGATGCTCCCTTTCAGTGCAGGAGTTATTGTTCTGTTCAATGCTGCTCCTACTGGCCTCCTCGCCCAACACTGCCGACTGGTCGTGACTCATGACGGGACATTTGGAGCCATTTCCGGGCTCTTCCTGTTCAAGGAAGACGCAGGGAACATAATCCTGCATACGGTTCTTCTCCTTGGGACACATAATCTTGCAGTCTGGTCTGGAAACTAAAGACTGGCTCTCTGATGGAAGTCCATTTGCACTCTCTGCTTGACTTTGGCTTTGGAAAACCACAGAAAAGCTGTTGCCACTGTTGTCGGCGCTTTCATCCGAACTGTGAATTAGAGAGTTAAGACGTACAGTATAAGTGATATATTTGCTGTTCTGTTCACTTACAGGGGAATGCAATAAAAAGGCTATTGTGAAAGTTTAGCTAATGACTCTTGTCGTACCCATCTTTTTCTCCAGGGGATTCCAGAGCAGGAAGGTGCGAGTCAGGATCTGCAGCAAACCAAACTTTTTTACAGATTTTTAGAGGAATTTTCCTTTTGAAGACATTTTGCTTCAGGATAGCAGATAAATACTCACAGGCTGTTGGCTGAACATGTTCCATCCATGCTGTGTGATATCCCACAATATTTACATGTTGCAAGCTGGATAACATTTTGACTTCCCTAAGAACCTAAAATAAACACAATTACCTGTCAGCTGGAAAGTCAGCAATAGATCTGTGGCAAATATGAACCTTGTATTTCTATAAAAACAAAAAAAAATGAAAATGCATTTTCGTTTCCCTTTTTTTTTTTCACTGAATATTCAAAAAAACAAACAAAAAAAACAAAACAGAGGGACAACAAGCTTCCAACTTTCCAACTAACCCTGATTCATTCAGAGTCCATACTTTCCTATGCTTTTGTCAAGAAGATTCTTAGTATGACAGAGTTTGGAGACACCATGGAAAGCAATCTGCTGCCTCCAAAATCCTTCAGCATGACTGGTTTAGCAGAGGGTCAGTAATGGTGTGGGGTGGCATTTGTCTGGTGGGCCGCAGATCCCCCCATATGCTCGCCAGGGGTAGCATGACTGCCATTAGCTAACAAGATGAGACCCTCAGACTCTTTGTGAGACACTATGCTGGTGCAGTTAGCCCTGGATTCCTCCTAATGTAGAACAATGTAAGACCTCATGTGTCTGGAGTCTGTCAGCAGTTCCTGCAAGGTGAAGGCATTGAAGTATGGATTGGCCCACCGTTCCCCAGACATCATGTCTTGACCACTCCACCAATGTCCCTTTGCACCACAGACTGTCCAGGAGTTGGCAGATGCTTTAGTCCAGTTCTAGGAGGAGACATCTGCCACCTCATCAGGAGCATGACCAGGCATGGTGGGGAGATCATACAGGCACATAGAGGCTATATTCAATACTGAGCCTCATTTTGTCACGTTTTAAGGACATAAAATCAAAGTTTGTTTTTCCACGTATGTTTTGTGTGACTCCAAATCCAGGCTTCCATTGGTTAAAAAATGTGATTTCTATTGAGAATTTTTTTGTGATTTTGTTGTCGGCACATTCAGCATTCACAGAGAATATTAAATTCAGATCTAGGATGTTATTTGAGCGTTCCCTTTATTATTTTGAGCAGTGTATTACCACTGAAGACCTGAGGTTTGGACCAACAAACCAAACCTCAGGTATTCTGGCTCAAATTTACTCTGCATACCCAGAACCAGAATCACACATGGAGAAGCAGCAATCAGTTCTTAAATGTCACTAATCTGAAATAAACTCCCTGAAACTGAAACCCTTAGTCTCTACTAATTAAGATAATAAAAAATAAAATTCAACTTTATTGATCTCACACTGGAGAAATTTACCCCTGCATTTAACCCCTCCCCTTGGGGGGCAGTGGGCTGCCATAGTGGGGCACTCAGGGAGCAGTGTGGGGTTATGGGTCTTGCTCAGACACCCAGAGTAGCAGTCCGTGGCAATGGGGTTGGAACTCAGAACCTCAGGATTCCAAGCTCTATGACCTACCCAGTAGTCTGCCACTGTCCCAAGATTAAAAACATATTTGTTTAAAAGCTTTTGAATGAGCGGTCTAAACATTATGAGTCGTCAGTTCAAGTTTTCTTTCCTTTTTACTTAATCATTAAACTTTTCTTTAATACAGTCAACTTATTTTAATTCACTTTTTTTTCCCTCTTGAATTAGTTTTGTTGCCTCTATACCACTGCAATCTACTTTTTGTTCTCTCATGTACAGCACTTTGAACTGTCTTGCCACTAAAATATGCTGTAAACTTTCCCTGCCTTGAGATGGGATCGATGTAAAGTGGTGCTTTATAAATAAAGTGAATTAAACTGACAGAGATAGTAGTTAATTTCTGTCAGGTAAATAGAAAATATGCATGCATTTTAGAGGATTTACATTAAAACAATTAGAGAAATTGCTATAATAAGGCAGCTGGTAAATAGTTTTTTTCAAATAGAAACTGGATTTTTGCTCATCCAGTCAGGTTTGATGGAGTGTTTTTAACACCACGTTTGATTTCCTGCCACAAATTCCTGATGGTATTTAGGTTTAAGATATTACTGCATCATTGTAATATATGAATAAACTTAGATCCAATCCATTACATTGGAGCTCTGGCTATACAGCTACATCAGTCTCCACCTCACTTTTAAAGTTGTATGGAAGCAGCTGTTCCAACCGTTGCATTTCCAAATTCTCCTGATTGGTGCACGACTTTACATGACTGAGTAAAGTGAATGTTATTGGTCGTATATCAAGGGGGCGGGATTGTTGAGGTGGAAGGTTTCCAATCTATTTGGTTGTGGCCGGTTTGTCAGCAACATCTTGCTAACCAGTTAGCAGGTTAGTGCTAGTAGGTTCCCAATGGGGAATACTATTGGGACCAAGTAGCACTTAGCAACGACACTGTCAAGGAACGCTATGGACAGCGGAAACAAGCAAGAGGAGGAGAGTTTGAGTCATAGGTCTTGGATGAGTCTATGTTGTGGAAGAGGACGCCAGGGCGGCAGAAGCTTGGTTTGGCGTAGAAGGCTTCCAGCCGTACATGTTTGAGCCCTTGCCTCGCAACGCTGCCAGTTCTGTTAGCTCTACGCCTGCCGAAGACACAGACGTCCATCCCCGAGAACACTGGGACGCAACTCAATGGGAAAGGAGATTATTTTTATTTCTTATTTCAACCGTTGCATTTTTTAGCTGCGACATAGAACCATGATGCTATGACTGACTAAATTTGATTGACAGATGACTGTTGATAAATGATTGGCTGAAAAAAAGCTGACGTATAACTCACTGCCATAAGATAACGAAATAACCCACAGATTTTAAGACAGGAATATTTTAAAAATAGAAATTTTCTAACTTTTAGGACAATATAGTCTGATAAAGAGTACATTTATATACATGTTTGAGCCACATTTAAATATGACTTTCCCAGGATTTTAAGAGACTAACAGGACTGAACAGAAAAAAAAAAAACATTTCCTATCAACTCTAACAAGTTTTGATTTCCTCCCTGCTAAAATAAAGCAAAGTATTTGTGTAAAATTTCATNCTTGCCTCGCAACGCTGCCAGTTCTGTTAGCTCTACGCCTGCTGAAGACACAGACGTCCATCCCCGAGAACACTGGGACGGAACTCAATGGGAAAGGAAATTATTTTTAATTCTTATTTCAACCGTTGCGTTTTTTAGCTGCGACATATGAATCAAGATGCTATGACTGACTAAATTTGATTGACAGATGACTGTTGATAAATGATTGGCTGAAAAAAAGCTGACGTATATCTAACTGGCCTGCATAAGATAACGAAAAAACCCACAGATTTTAAGACAGGATTATTTTAAAAATAGACATTTTCTAACTTTTAGGACAATATAGTCTGATAAAGAGTACATTTATATAGATGTTTGAGCCAGAATGATTTGACATTTCAATATGACTTTCCCATGATTTTAACAGACTAACAGGACTGAACAGAAAAAAAAAACATTTCCTATCAACTCTAACAAGTTTTAATTTCCTCCCTGCTAAAATAAAGCAAAGTATTTGTGTAAAATTTCATTAAAAAATCCTCTGTTCCTCCAATGTAACAACTATTCCCAACTGTTTGGTCAAATACATAAACCCCAATAAATGACACCACACTTTGTTGGTGTAGAGTTAAAACATGTTTAAAGGTTTGATGATAATGAACAATTAATCAGCGCATAGAGAGTTTTTATGCGTAATAAACCTTAAATCATTGTCCCAGCAGGCAGTATGGTCTGTAGTCTTTTGGTTATAAAGAATAATGTGGAATCTAACCTTCATGCAATCCTCCTTTGAGACTCTCTTAATCAGAATCTTCTTCACAGCATAAAACTGACCATCCAGTTTGTTCACAACCTACAAAATGGTGTTAAAGAAAAAAACATTTGGAACAAATAAATTACATTTTGAACATGACACAAGTCCCAACATTAGTTAGAAAAATAATAATAAAACAGAAAAATGTGTTACCTTAAAAACATTTCCATAGGAACCTTTTCCAAGCAGACAGATTTCATCAAACTCACTGAGATACCGAGATGTCTGAGCCTGGAAGAGTCCCTCTTTTGACCTGTGACCAAATCAGTCATTTTAAATATACAAAACATATTAGGAAAAAAAAAAGATTACTCTTAACTACACGTTACCTTACAGCTGGATTGTGTGTATTTGTGCCAAGACGTTGCTGGCCCTGCAAACAAATCAAAAGTTACAAAAGTTACAAACAATAAGATTTTTCATTCACCCACAATATCAAACTACTAATATCAAACTACATCATAACATTCCCCAACATACTAGCAGGCATAATTGCAGAAAAGGGAGACAAAACAAAAAAGAATAATAAATCAATCAGTAAATGAATTGCCTGATGTGCTTAACAAGAAATGGAAGGAAAGTTTTATTTTTTTCAGTTTATTTTTCAAAATCTTATTTTTCAAATTTCTCTTGTTCAGATGAATTACAGATATTTCAAATAGTGTTTTATTGATCTCATTCTCCTGACTTCTAGGGAAAGTTTGCATTGGGCCTAAAGTGAAGAGAAAACTGTCTATAAAACTCAAATTGAAAAAGGGAAATTTGAGCAGATAAAATATTGTAGCAGTGAAAAAATATACAATTTGAAAAAATAAACTTTAAATAATAATTTAAAACAATAATAAATAAAAAAATTATGATTAAGAAGTTATTTCAAGTTTCATTCTTGGATTATGTTTTTTTTCAAATTTCAATTTTCAAAACATGTTCTTTGCTACAACAATAATGGAAGAAATTCACTGTGGTTTTAATCAGGCAAAATGCGAGAGATGCGCGGAGTACGCTAAGAAACTAACGAGTAGGTCGTTACCTGTCGAAAGAGCGAGGAACTTGCAGCACTGAGTAACTCAGTGAAAGCTCGGTTATGCTGGAGTCTAATGGTGCTGAATTCATCACTTATGGCCAAAGGGGAGACAAGGTTCATGGCTGCCAAACGGTTGCCAATGGCTGTTAGAAATAAAATAAAAGAACTTAGAAGTATGATAGGAGTACATTTCAATGAAGAATAGCAGAAACACGGGGGATTTAAAGCATCCACCTTTAAACAGCCTACGTGAACGGGAAGGATTGCTTTCATAGACGAAGCACAGGTGCTCCAGCAGGGAGCCAATGAGGAGGTGGTTGGGGATTGCTGAAGCAAACTCTTGGATGGTTAAGTACTGCCTTCCAGCCATCAGTAGCTCATGGTTACTTTCTGAATCTGAAGCTGAGCAAAACACAAAGCAAAGAAACAAAACCAGCTCATTGTCTCATAAAAAGGGAAGCAAACAAAAACACAAAATGTTTGGTCATCATATGGAAGACAGCATGATAAAAATAAAGAGCATATTTAAGTTTAGCCACATACCTTCTTCAATTACTTTTGCTATCATTTCTACTATGTTTTTCTCCTCTAGGTCCATGACTCAGAATGGAAAGCCTTCTGGCAGAATACTGCGCACACCACGCTTTAATAATGATTATTCCCTTCCACTGGTCCATATAATGAACTCATCTAACTTTTACATACGGGAGTGTACCCAGCATTCATGCTTATCTGCTATGTCCAGTAGAGGCCAACCCACCCTCACTGCAACATAACACACACACACAGGGGTGATTGGAGATGTTTAGTGTGCCAAAACAGGAAGGAGGGGTCTGAGCGATTGCTCGCCATGATGCAAGGTGTGTGGTTGATATAAACTACTAAAAATCCTTGCTTTAAGTACTAAAGACTGAATACAAGCCCTCTTTATAAATGTAATCTTAAAACAGTCTAAACATATTATTGGTAGCAAGGCGTATTGTTAGTAAAAAATAGGTTAAAAAACAATCATTTTTAATAAAGCAGTTCTTACAGGTTAAGTATTTTTTGGAGGAAGTGCTGAAAAAATTGAATTGTTTCCTGGTTTAGAATCACGCAGATAAAGTAGAAAAAAAAGAAAAAAAAAGTAGAGACTGTACTAGTATTAAGAGGTAAAACTATGCGGATATAAATAAGTATCAAATGCACAGGACTGATTTGACTAATCCTGATTAATCTATTGTTGAAATAATCGTCAACTAATTGCTGTAAATAACCGTTTGTTAGCTACAGTAAAGGGACAGAGGATCTAAAGCATGTCTGAAAGAATAACCCACTTACAGCAGTATTAAACAAAACTCTAAAAAAAACTTTTACGAGTCAAGATTAAATATTTTCCCTCCATATATACATATGAGACCTGTGTCATTTTTTGATCACGTAAATGGAGAAATAAAAAGCAATGTGAAATTCAAAAATCGTCCCCAAAGAAATAAACAGCACATATCAGGTTAGAGGAACATCTAAATAATTAGCAACAGTGAACCTGTATTGATTAATCTGTAATAAAATAGTTCAAAACTAAAAGAAATGTTTATATTTGTTCTAAAAGTAGAACATTTTTAGGTATATGGTAACCTTATCTAAGAATGGCAGCAATATAAACATTTTATCAGGCTTGTTTAGAACATTGATGCAAGGCCTGCTAGTAGGACATCATACGATGACGCTACTTTGTTCATTTGGGGGGAGCAGCCTGTCACTATGGGGGGGAGGGGCGGTCTTCATTCAGTTTTGAGAATAGCTTTTTAAAGCCATTTCTATTCTTATAGTTAAAACACATAAAACTTTAACCCAGCTAAAATGGAGAAGTTGTTGCTGATTCCTCTGAAGGAGGCTGAGGTTAGACATTCCAGCTAACTACAAATGTGGAGACTAATTCTATTTTCATTCTCTTGCTAGCTGTTCCATGTTTGCAGGCTGCTGCTCTTTCTGCAAACATACCATGTGCTCCTTCTAGGCAACCCTAGGACTTGTCATAGGATTATCTCAGTAACCAGGAAGTAAACGCCAAATACACACTGCTATGAATTGGTTATGGACTGTGGTACAGTATTGGTGACACAATCAAGACTACTGCACACCCAGCAACACCGACTTCCTCTGCGCTAGAGGCTTTATCTATTCTGATGCAAGCTACTAATCTAATTAATGATAGACTGGCACCGGTTATTGAGTAGTAACAGCTGGCAAATGAGATGCCGGAGCCGGTAAGTGGCACCAATACTGCGCTGCACCTTTAGGTTTGAAAGGAGAAGAACATGGATAACGTTATTGATGGAGGAGAATGATTTTCCATAAGTAATGTTACTCCCATACTGGGAGATTGTTTTGGTTAATTCTACAGTAAATTTCTCAGTGATTACTTCTCCAAGTAATAGCTATTATTTTACATTGTGTTGAGAAAATACCCCATTGCAGAGTTTGTTTCTGCTATATATATTCATATCATGAGTATCCCAGACTATGAATAGTAGACATTACTACTGACAAGGGCTGAAGCAATCGGATTAATCGTGGTAAATTGATTATTAAAATAATCGTCAACTAATTTAGTAATCGATTAATCGTTAACTGGAGTATAGAGACTGTAAAACATGCCTTTAGCTAACAGAGCGAACCACTTAGAGCAGGAATTATACCAAAATTGGGGAAAAAATAAATGAAATTAATATTTTCCTGTCAATATTCTCTATCCAGAACTCCACAAGTCCAAAGGTTTTAGTTTCACCTGGTTTTATTCTGTATAAAATCTTCTTTAAGGGAACTTTTACTATCCGATCTTTAACTGGTTTTATTTAAAAAATGATCAACAGATTAATAGATTATCAAAATAATTGTTAGTTGCAGCCCTACTACTGACTTTACAATTAATAAAATTTTATTGATCTGACATTGAAGAAATATACCTCTGCTTTTAACCCCTCCCCTTGGGGAGCAGTGGGCTGCCATAGTGGCCCGGGGAGCAGTGTGGGGTTAAGGATCTTGCTCAGAGTCCCAGAGTGGCAGTCTGTGGGAGTGGGGCTCGAACCCAGAACCTCAGGATTCCAAAACAAATTTTAGTAGCGAATGCCCTCTAACCCTTTAGTCAACCCTTTTCTGAATAGCAGTTCTCATCTCTGAAATGGTAAATAAATTTCAGAATATAAGGAACAGTTTATTATGTAAAGTTTTTCATGGCCCATCCCCTCAGTACATTCTATTTAGGCTTACGCTTGAAACTTGTGCTATTTAACTAGAATAATTAATTGTTTTTAACGCTATGATGTCATCAACCATCTTCTGTGTAGCAGTTTGTTAGAGCACTTGCTTTTATATCTGACAAAGCTCACCAGGAAGGCCTTTTTTGACCTAGGATCCACTCCCCAAATCAGTGCAGGTGGTGGAAGACAAAGAAACAAATGAAAAACAAAATCACTGATTTACAATATCTACTATCTCTTGAATGAACTTGTTGCAGAAATTGACAGGATATACAGTAACAGACTGCTGCATCCTAAGTGCACAAAGCAGTGTTACTGCAGATCCTTTCTCCCTGCAGCAGTTAAAACCATCAGTGCTCCTAACAACCTCTATATGGGTTTATATCCATATGTTGACATATTTTTCCATTCTGGTAAATAGGAAGGTTTGTTTTTCTTCCCCACATTTAAACTTATACGTTTTTGTTTTATTTTTTTAAACCTATCACTGGAGTTGCATATGTCTTTACATTTACAAGAATGAAAAATATGTCAAAAAATAGATAGAGTACAGCAAGTTATTCTCTGTTTTTGCATGTTTATATCCTAGAATGTGTATGAACAATATATTGATAAATTACACCCTGCGAAGTCAAGAACTATTGCTTAAATCCAAATCAGTTCAAATAGACATTTCCATAGGATGTTCCACTAATAGATTATAAACAGGTCGCAGTTGTCTCCATAAACGAGCAGCAGTTAATCTCGCGAGATCTTAGAAATGCTTCTATTGTAAATAAGCAGGGTAAATGCAAGACACCTGCTCGTTGTAAACGAAATTTATGATAATAACAAATCAAAACATAAAGCAAACCATCTTACTGTCAAATTGAACGTCTTCGTCCTCTTCGCTGGCCAAACTTAAAAGGCTAATGCTGCTGTCAGCCTGCTGTCTCCGGACAGCTGTTAGGTTGCAGTGAACCAACAGGTTGCTACAACTGCCAGAACATTCCTCCGATCGCATTGGACCGCTGTCCGGTGAACTGTACATTCTAAACGTAAATAACCATAAAATAAACTTAAAACATTTTTTCCCAAAGCGCCACCAAATTCACATGAGCTAACCTCATGGTTTTCGCTAACTATGACGGGATAGTCGCTCTTTACACATTAACATGGCAAGAACTTGTCAGAAATGATAGCTTTGAGAAAAGTCCCTCACGTTCCGTATGAACTGTCGGCCATGTTGGAGTAACAGACGGCTTAAGGCACCGTCATACAAAGTGTGAACTATAAAAATAGACCAAACAGATTGTTCCTTCCCAATCATCCTACACAAAATAAACACATCCATAAAAACTGAGGTGGAAAATTAAATAAAAGCACACTATGTTTAAAAGGATATGGTGAAAAACTTTGACTAACACAGATATATTCGTTTTTTTTCGAAGCAACATGATTACAGATGAGCCCTAACGTCCCGGTGATGAAATTCAACAATGATTTCGGAAACATATTTAAAAAAAGGAAAGAAACCATTTATTTTCTGATTCATATTTTTGATAACTTTACATATGTTTTAATTTTTATTTTAGAGCTATGTATATACACATTTTTATTTGTTTTTAGTAAAAGTAAGATGCGCAGTGTTGCGCATTAGTAATACTCACGAACAATGTAGTTAAACGGCGCGCGAGAGGTTCAGTTTTGTGTTTATCACGCAGGGAGGAAGAAATAAGTGAAAACAAACCTCTTTCATTCATCATGGCGAATAATCAGCCGGTGTTCCTGTCCGTTTAAAGTGAGATTTAGATCCGTGTGGAGAGCAGAGAACCAGTAGACACCCGCTGAAAGATGTCAGATGTTTGGTAAGACAGACCTTAGTTTTCCCTACCAGAAAACTCACTTATAACTTGGAATTAATTTTTCATTTTGTGTTGTAGTCAAAACTGAAGTGCTCAGATTTCAAGCGGAATTTATCGTTGCTGTATGAATGTTACATTAACTGCCTTTAAAAATATTAATTCCTTTAAATCTTTCACTTCTGGTGACGTTAATGAGAAATAAAACTATAAACCTTATAACTGACAAATGGCACATGTTTACATTCAAGCTCTAAATTAGATATAAAGCTGAGATTATCACTGGAGTTACTCATTCTAGTGTTTATGTCTCCACTTTCTGTTCATTTACATTGACATGTCTGCCATTATCTTTTTGCAAAATAGTTTAAAATTGAGTCTGATCGAAAGGAAAGTCTGCACAACACAGGTAGAATAAATAAGAGGTTTACTGTTGGGATGTGGTTATAGTAAAATCAGAGGGGATTTACCATTACGCAATACTAGGCAGTTGCCTAGGGCCCCAAGTTCCTGGGGGCCCCATAAAAGTCTGTTTACATGTATGGTTAATACAACTATTCCTTATCATGCAGCTATTATTTCTTCCAAATGAAAAATGGAGAACAGATAAGCAGATCATGGCTTGTCTACAGTGAAAAGAAGGACTGGGTTATTTACTTTGGCCTTTTTGGAAACACAGGAAGGAGCAATCAGCTAAGTGAGCTTAGTGCTTGGAAAAAATCTTTCATTCCTTTAGAGACAGCATGAAAAGTCAGCTGAGTACAAAACATAGAGAGGAAAACAAGAAGAAGAGAGGGACAAGAAGAGAGGGACAAAACCTAGAGCAAATAATGTATGTCTATTCTAGAAAAAATTCTGTATCTGTATAATGGGTCTGTTTTATGTGTTGTCTTCTTGATTCAGAGGGGCCCCTGCTCGTCTTTGCCTGGGGCCCCAAATGTCCTTAGTCCGCCCTGAGTATAATATAATCCTGTAAAAGTGGTTAGTGACTGTTTGTTAAATCAATGTTTTCAACTATAACTGATACTATGTCATTGTTGAATTAGCCATTATCCAAATCTGGCTCTGCATGCACATTTGTGCTGCTTCTATATTAAAAGTTAAGGAATCAATGTTGATTTATTTACACAAAAAAAGTCATTAAATGTGTAAATAGGTGGTTGATGTAGATGTTTTTGTGATGACCATTTATGTGCAAATGATTAGGAATAATATTTAGAGACAAGTAAGACAAAGTACACAGAAAGGTAAAATACACTGTCTTCAACGTATGGAGTTTCATTTAAAACATGATAACCCCGGTCAATGATAAATACTCTCCCACAGAGCTTATAGAGGAGGAAATGAGGATGAGGTACATTGCAAACGGCATAGATTGGTTTAATATTGGTTAGATGCTGCCATTTCAATCATTAGGATTCAACCACAAAATGTTGATTCAGGGACATCATTTCAAAGCTTTGTCTAGAATTTGATGATTGCTTGATGGCTGACCCACCATCAGTCATCTAATATTAACCAAAACTGACTCTTTTTGACCACAATTCAACATTGAATGAACAGGACTTTGTTTCCAAGTTTGAAGACTTTTCACTTTTCATCCAGGAAGCTTTTTTTTTTATTCAAAAATAGATTTTGATTGATTGGACTGAGTCGCACTGCACAGAGTTCAGCTTTAATCACCACCCTATTGTAACTCTAGGTACATGTAATGCTATTGTTAAGGTGAACTCTCTCCCTCTTGTCTTTTTATCTTTTCAGCACCTCTGAGTCTGCTGGGGCTATAAAGGCCATTGACCGTCACTCAGTCCATCAGATCTGCTCAGGACAAGTAGTTCTGAGTTTGGCCACAGCTGTCAAAGAGTTGGTGGAGAACAGCATAGATGCAGGAGCCACCAATGTTGGTAAGGAAAGCACACAGCACAGTCCCTCTGAAATATAAAACCGTTTGTTGCAAATTTTAAAGCCCGGGGAAATATAAGATATAAGGTATAGCTCACCATGTAGTTAGAGGTTTTATGTTTCAGCTTTTCAGCCTACACTTTACATTCATATAAATCATTCTCAGAAATATTTGACTGAATTAAATGCTAATTAAATTATTATTAATATACTGCTTTCCTCTATAACATCCCATGCATCGTTCCAGAGGTCAAGCTGAAGGAGTGTGGCGCTGAACAAATCGAAGTATCAGACAACGGCAGAGGGGTTGAAGAAGCAAACTTTGAAGGACTGAGTACGTAGGATCTGCTTATTTTCTGGGTAGTCAAGAACTATCAGGAAAAATATGGAGTTCAGTCTTACTATTATTGAAGTAGCAATAAGCTTTCTCTGATATTTATGTCTACATTACAGTCTATGGATACAGCATTCATCACCAAGTGACATTCAGGGTTTTATGTAGTTTTATGTGTTTTTGTTTTTTAAAGCAACAATTTCTAAAATTTTATGTTAGAGTTTTATAAGCATGGTAAAATAATTATAAGTCTGTACAGGCATTCTTGGCAGTCCTTCTGATGCTTTTATTTTGCAATATTTACATCAAAATTCAATCTTATCGAACTAAATGGAACCGTAATAGTTTTTGCCATATTGTCCTCTACAATTAGTATGAAAAAATATAGGTGGTTTCTGGTGTTTTTCCTTCACTTACTGTCTAAATGTTCTATCCATCCATCATCCAATCACTCATCCATCCATCCATCCATCCATCCATCCATCCATCCATCCATCCATAAATACCAGCCCACCATAAACTTAAGTCTGAACTCTGGACATGTCTGTTTAGAAGATGAGCAGATGTTGGTGCCTAAAATGCGTATGAACCCTGTAAACCTGAGGTTTCTCATTCTGTCTGTCCCGCAGCTCTAAAGCATCACACATCAAAGCTGAGAGATTTCTCCGATCTGATCCATGTGGAAACATTTGGCTTTCGAGGTGAAGCCCTGAGCTCTCTGTGTGCTCTAAGGTAAAGTCTTCACTGCTCACATTTACTTTGTTCATGAAGCTGGCAGTAACTGTCCGTTTGTTGGTTATTCTTTTTCCCCACCTTCGTACTGCAGTGACCTGAGTGTGATTACATGCCATCAGTCCAGCCAAGTAGGCACCAAATTGGTGTTTGACCACAAAGGCCATCTTGTGCAGCAGTCGCCCTGTCCCAGGCAGCCAGGCACCACCGTCACTCTGCAGCAGCTCTTCTACACTCTGCCTGTTAGACACAAGGAGTTCCAGCGTAACATCAAGAAGGTCAGCAGCCAAACCATCCTGACGGATTTTAGACATACTGATGGGATCAGTGTGTGAAATACTGTAGATTTTACTTATTAAAACCCTTTAACTGTTTCCTTTTTGTAATTTACTGGAGGAACATTTCTTATTTTGTGTGCTCTTAAAGTACATATGTTAAATCCATTATCAAAATGGTGGTAAATTTTGATTTCAGCAGGTTATTTAGCTCAGTAAGAAAGGTTCTTAAAAGTTGCAGAATATCCTTGCTTCCCTTCTCAAATATATTTATGCCATGGCATCACCTGGAGTATGACAGCAGATGAGGAAAAACATCCAAACTAAATAAATCTAAATCATATAATGAAAAAAACATTTGATCTGTAATAAAAGCAAAGCACCTTTTACTATCCTGTGGACATTTGCTGCTAAAACAGAAGTGAAAGTATATATGGAGGGAATTTAGTTCCGTTATTTATGTGAGCAAAGACATTTTTGTAAGTAACAAAAAAAGAAAAGAAAACCAGAAATGAAATCTTTTCAGATTTCTTAATCACAGATCAACAATGACTACTCTTCTTCTGCATTTCATAGGTATTCACCTGTATCAACATCACCCATTATCTAATTGAAGAAGGTTTTTTGGTTTAAACAACCTTTTTAGGAATTAGAGACAAACTCAGACTTTTCTTAAAGAAGAAGTCCTGTCAGCAAGGAATAATCAATGGATCATTATCTTTAACTAGAACTAATACCTTTGCGGTGATTTAATGAATTTAGCGTTAATCAGTAAAAAAATAAAAATTATATTTTTCATTGTGATCACTGAGTCTGGGATCGGCATTTTAGCCCAAATATAGTAGCCCCTCCCTCCTGCCATCTTCCAGCAGTGACGTCACGGTGCGGTAATCCTAGC